>NC_087223.1:21338418-21493657 GCF_015104395.2 Macrobrachium nipponense | reverse complement strand
GAATATTTTGCAGAATTTTTGACTAGTGGGTTATCCAGTTTCTTTTCTTTAGTCATACAAGCATTTGATCCTTAAACACCACTAATATGTGCTTGTGCATAAGAAAGATTTCAATGAAATTCTATGAGGTATTTGTCCTAGGAGTTTTGTCAGACTTCAGCCTTCGTAATACTTACACTCAAGATACTCCATTCTTTTAGCCTTACTGAGCAGCAACGCAAATGTTAAGGGCCTTATATCTTTTACTGAGGGAAACACTTATCTAGTATTGGTGGAGTGTGGATGAGAGAGTACTTAGATTATTTTGAACCTTCCTCTGATACCTCTCTAGCAAAGCCTCTCTAGCATCTACCTCAGGAGGCATATTGTCTGCCTAACAGGAGTCAAGCACCTTCAGTTTTTGAATGGTCTGTTTCCCAATGTACCAACTAGTTAGCATGTAATGTATGTTTGTATGTTTATGAAATGAATTTATAATGTAAATGTCTTGGCTTTGACATTTTAAAGAAATTCTCTGGACTACTCTAGATATTTAATGTAGATGCAAATGGGGTTGTGAAAGCAGTCCTCCACATGTTTTCTGTACCCCATAATTAACTTTGACAGTGCAAAATTTGTACATTCTGTAATACTACTGTAGTACTACAATGAGACGACATTATGTGTGTTGTCATATATATCACTATAGAAAAGATTTACGTGTATAGAAACCAGAGTTATTTAAGTTTAACTTGTGCTAAATGTAATGTATTATTGACACTATATTAATTAAAAGTGAAGAATGTTTCCTAAGATAATTTGTTATTCCAGCAAATCAAAACAAAGAGACTCAAAACCAGGAACGTCACGTAAATCCCAGCTGTTGCACGCCAGAACAAGTTCCACGGAGGATCAGTCGTCTAGTAATCAGAATCAGTCATTTCCATCAAAACAAACGGAAATCTAATACTGATTTTAGCTGAGGCTATCTCATTTAGTATTTATTTGACTGGAACAGACTGTGATCACCGTTTTATTTTATATTAAATGTTTTTCATGGAAGTGTTGTATAGTGAAGTTAAACCTTTTCTGAAAATGTTTATAGTTTTGTTTGTTTAAATTTACCTTTTTTTATATTGTGGAATGTCAGCTGATGAATTTTGTATATTTTATTACTTTCAATTTAAATTAAACATAAACTCCCCGCAATTGCATCCTGCGTATGGTAGTTTCATTGACACATTTTTATACATACTCCATAAGATTAAGTAGAATTATTTTCAAAAATATTATTTACAACAATAATCTCTAACTGTGGCCTAATTTTTGTAACACATTTCATATGTATTGTTCCCTTGCCTTAGGGAACACTGGTGTGGTGTTCTTACAGTGGGGCAGATTCTATTGTTATGGCTGCCTTGAGGGTCATCAAGATAAATGACAAAGTTATGAAGGGGCTAACATTTATCTGGACTTGGTATTTGAACAGCAGATGTGTCAGCATATTATTCCAGTGATGATAACAATAGGCATTACCTTAGTTTGCTATTTGAAGGATCCTTTTTTTTTTCCCAGATCTTGAAAATCAACCTGGTTTTTGACTTATCAAAAGGAAATTCTTAACAAGGCACTGATGAACAAACTGCTAAGGGGTTTTCTGGAGATCCTAATATGTGATGATGCATTTGTGATAATGGTTATTTCCAGTGAAATTTATTTTAACATTCAAAATAGTGCTTGTAACATGTTAATGTTTTCAAGTGCTTGTAATATGTTTTAAGTTTTCAAGTTTGGTCTTTAACTGGCTAATTTGCAATGGGCTCTGTTTTTTTTAAGAATTCATATAGAGAAAACAAATTTGTGCTTATCAGTTGCGAAGGATATGACCAGAAAACTGAAAAACACCATCACTGTTCGGAGATTATTGCAACTTAAAACAGTTCTCTGCCCTAGCTGCAACCCCGTTTCATTCATTGTACTGAACCTCAATCATATTATCATGCAGTGCCTCAGTGGCATGGTTGGTATGGTGTGGTGTGTCCCACCTCGGTGGTCGCGGGTTTGATTCTCGGGCATTCCATTGAGGAGTGAGAGTATGTATTTCTGGTGATAGAAGTTCACTCTCAACGTGATTTGGAAGTCACATAAAGCCACTGATCCCGTTGCTGAATAACCACTGGTTCCATGCAATTAAAAGCACCATACAAACAAAAATCTATTATCTTGCTTCCACCTTGCTATCCACCCTCTCCTGACAATTATTTCATATGTTCTCCTGTTACACCTTTCAAACATAGCTGCTCCTATTTCCTTTCCAGCGCTGAATGACGTCATAGGTCCTAGTGCTGTTCTTTGGCCTAAACTCTATAGTATTCCAATCCATACCACAGATGTATGGCAAAATGGAAGTGCCATAGCTAGAGAATAAAGGTAACTGAGAGAACAGAATCCTGAACTGGGGAAAAGAACATGTTAAGATGATATCTGTCAACAACATCCAAAAAAACTGACTAGTTGTAGTCCACAACATCTTACAAGGTAGAAGCAGTAAAACGATAAAATAAGGAAGATGGGTGAAACTTAAATTTCAGACTGTTAGACACCAACAGAAAAGATGGCCAAACATCATTGAGATCAAATTCACCAGCAGACCTCGCTCTATGGGAACTGAACAGGGGTGTGAGAAAGTAGGATCCATTCTAGATGATCAAAATTTTTGTGTAGTCTACATTGTGACAAATATCTGATACACCACAGCGTATATTTGA
Source organism: Macrobrachium nipponense (assembly GCF_015104395.2). Classification (NCBI taxonomy): domain Eukaryota; kingdom Metazoa; phylum Arthropoda; class Malacostraca; order Decapoda; family Palaemonidae; genus Macrobrachium; species Macrobrachium nipponense. Next base: position 21,490,910 of record NC_087223.1, on the reverse strand, counting down.
ACCTTCCTATGCAAAGATGGAGCAAAATTATGCATAGTTTGAATGTGGTATTGCACATTTTGGATGTGAGTGCAAAATACTACGATAATGAGTGTGCAAACTATTACAATAATGTGGTTGTAAAAGCAGGTAGGTTGATACGCTGGAGCAAAGTGACCTAATGGGAAATACTAAACTCAAAATAAATTTATTACGGTATGCATTCTACCAGCATCTGGAGGTGTAGGCTAATACCACATCCCCCATAGGGGGTTAATGTAGTTAGAGCACCTCATGTGGTACACTAGGCATTAGGCACCTCGTGATTCACTGTAGGCACCAGAACTTAGGCAGCATCCCATCAACATAGCTGCAGAACTGAATGACCTTGCAGATCCCAGTGTTTGGCCTAAACTTTTTATATTCCAGCCCACATTCTTGACTTAGTATATAGGCAGCATCTCAATATTATGTTATAATGTATGTAATTGCTTCACCTAAACTCCTACATTGAAGCGATCAAAACTAAATGGAAATAAAAAACTGAATGTCTCGTTACTCTATTCAATACCGCTGTAAGGAGGTTAATGCAGCTCTTTCTATCATGGGCATTAGCAGGGGGTGTCCAAGGGGAGGGGCATTTGCTCCCCTGGAATTTCTGAAAATAAAAAAATATGGGAAATACAAAATGAATAAAAATATTACATGAAAAATGCAAAATTTTAGAAAAAAAAAAAAGTTATACCAATTGCATCTAAGCACTTCGAGAGAAACAACCGATTTTTTTTAAAAAAGGGAAGGGGGATAACCCCTCCCCTATAGGGTTCTCCAAATCATTTCCACTCGCACACCCCCCCACCCCCCCACCCCCTTTCCTGCCTGAGAGACAACTTTGGGAGATGCAAACTATATGAAATAGGACTACAAGATTAAACAGATAATTCGAGATGCTATCTTTCCAATTTGCCAAGTTGCTTCGGGTCCAGATGAATTTTGAAAGCTGAAAAAAGTGTTTTAAATTATATATAATGAATTCATAATTCTACCATGGCTATATTTAAAAAATAGCTGACATTGTCCTGATCGCTAGGCCTATAGGCATACAGCCAGTGGATGGTGCCAACACAAGATCATCTATATCTTTACATAATCGAAATCAAGTCCAAATCATTGACAATAATGAAAATATAAAAAACCCAAAAAACGTTATTTAAATTACCCGCATACGTAGGCCTGTTTGTAACCTATAGGTCCGGTTTTACTTTAGGGTCCACTGATGTTATCAACATTTTTCATTTTGGTAAAAGTTAAGGTAAAAATGGCCTCTGAATTTAAATCAAGGAACGATAAAGTACCATTTTTCGTTCTAAATACGTATGCCTAGCCAAAGCTCTACACTTTTAAACCCAAATAGGGTAAACAATCACGGACGATCCACCATCATCACTCTGGCCGGGTCTTATTCACTCTATATTTAATTGGCAAAACAAGAATACAATCACAACTCTAAGCGTACCATTCAAAAGATTGGAGTTTCGTCAACATAATGTGATATATGAAAGCCCCATACGAACTAAAATAAGCATTTGACGCTCTTCGTAAAATCTTTTAAAGGCATTTGTGTTCCGATACGGTATACAAACCTTTGGTCCTTTACAATAGGAAGGTACTTAGCGGCAGCTGAACCGATTGTAAGCTTTCGAACAAGGGGTTCGGTAGTTAACTACTTGTCCAGCAGTTAGTGGTACGCTCAACTGCGAGGAGAGTCACTTTGCTTTCGGCCGCGCTCGTGGATGGACGTGCTGCTCTTCGTCTCTCTGCCCGCTTCTGTCATATGCTTGGTTTCCTTTCACTGTGTGAAGACTTTTTTACTTTTTCTTTTACTTGTGTGTGTTTGCAAGTACAAAGTAAGTGCGTGTCTGTTTTGGTTTTCATTTTATTATGGAAATTATGCAACAAGAGCTGGAGAAACCCCATCGCCCCTCCATCACCATAGACTATGCCCGGGTATTGGGGGTCCGTAAGTGTGGGGGCTTTTCCTCTCTTCTGTGGAGGTAGATCCTCATGATTTTTGTGCTCGGTATAAAGGGCATGATGCTCTCGCACTGAGACTTGTGACCATATTTTTTGGTCGGAGGCGCAGTGGGAGCGCTATGGGGGGAGGAGAAGCCGCAGAAGCCGGCTAAGGAGTCGTTGGAGGACTCTCCACTACGCCCTTGGTTACCGATATGTCTTCCTTCTTTCTCCCCCTGGCTCAGCTCCCTCGTATGGCTCCTTCTCCTTCAGGGAAGGTTTCACGCTCCTTCTCCTCCCTCGATCATTCGAGTGTAGAGTAGGGGGCGAGATACCCCGACATCCAGTTGTACTCGGGTCCTCCGTTCGCGGGTCGGGCTGGGAACTATTCACCACCCCTCCCCCCTGGGCAAGGGGGGTCCCCCAACTAATCTACCCGACTTTTCCTCCCTCAGACTTGCTGACCACGGGCGACGATCTCGGTAGGGCCTGGTACTCGCTGGGGCTGCAAGGGACCACCAACTGTCCAGGCTGCTTAGTCACTGGCGAGAGGGGCTCAGCCGGTACGCACGGGCCTACCACCACTACCACGACGGTGTCCATGCCGGGCTACACATGCTCCGCCTCACCTCGGTATATACACAGCACGTAGCCACGGTGACCCCGACAGCCGCAATGTGCAGGCTCCGCTGCCAGAGGTTTCCTTGCCCATTGCTACGCCGCCTCCCCGCTCCTGCCACAGCCCGGGACTTCTTGTGTCCCAAGAGCTCACCGCTAGACCTACCTCCTGTGCAGAGGATGCTGCCGTTCCTGCCCCGCCTACTGTTCCTGATTTCGTTGCGCTCAGCCTTGGTACCAGGTTCCTGCCGCCATCGTTCCTGCCTGTGGTGCTTGCTGCTCCCACCCCAGGTCTTCCGGACAGGTGCAGTCGGGCGGCCCCTGTTGCTTCGGCAACTGCCCTCGGCTTCCTGGATGGAAGATCTGACTGTGGTGTGAGGAAGCTGAGGAAGAGGAGGAAGGTGTCGTCTTCTTCATCATCTCTTCTTCGTCGTCGTTGCCTGCTGCCGCTTCCCCTTCAACTTCTCTAAGGCCCCCCAAGCTCCGAAGAAGAAGAAGGCTGCCTCCTCCCCCCCCTAAGAAGTCTCGTGCCAAGACTTCTAAGGGCCAAGACTTCTGTTGGTTCCTCCTGTTCTTCGGGAACGGGGCCCGTCTCTCCTTCTGCAAGAAGAAGAAGACCAGGACTGGAGGAGTGTCGGCTATACCTTATCGGCTCCTTGGCGATTTGGGCGCGGCCCCTACGTTGCCAATGTACTTCTCTCGAATTTTTAAAGGCCTACACTTCCCATTTAACCCCTTTTGTTTTAATCCCTGCGTCTGTCAAGGAGCTTACCCTCCTTGGCGTTTGTTAATGTCTCATGGGAGCAGTATACTTCTGGGGTTTTGTCCCTGTTTGCCTCGGCACTCCTTCGAAAATATTTCTATTCTTCCAGGTCTCTGTTTTTCATATACGTCTAATTAAATCTCTTTTAGGACCTTTCTTGTGATCATCACAAGCCACTGAACTTCCACACTTTTAAATTGACTTGTTTTTGTTGCTAACTTACTTTATGTATGTGTATGTATGTAGTATGTATTATATATATATATATGATATATATATATATATATATAGTATATATATATGTATATATATATATATATATATATATATATATATATATATATATATATATATATATATATATCTATATCTATATATATATATATATATATATATATATATATATATATATATATATATATATATATATATATATATATATATATATACAGGCGGCCCGCGGTTAACGGCGCAATCACTCAACGGCGAATCGGTTTTACGGCGGTCGTCAAAATATTCATTAAAAATAAGGCATTTTAAAGGTATCTTTACGGCACAAATTTCAGTTAACGCGCCGCTAGCGCCGTTTGTCTAACGAGTTCATACATATGTAGAAATGCCGTTCAGACCATAAAGGTTATCCAAATTAAATATTAACAAATTTATATGGAGAGTTATTACGTAGGTATTAGGGTAAAATATATGCCTCTGACGCTGTTCTATGCCGAAAAACCAAAAAAAATATCGAGTTACTAAGTGCAAATTTTAGCTATGGATGTGTCGATTCATAATTGTTTTCATGCTTTTGTTTAAAATGTGTGTGAAAATGTATTACGTGAAAGGCATTTTTATTTCTGTACAGAAATATGATACAAAGGCAGCTTTTGAAACTGCCCTTCACGATAGCAAATACGATGTTTTTTCATGTTCTTTTCTTGTAAGCCGCCGCCTGCCGCTCTTCCGAAAATATCGATTTAAAAAAAGTGCAAATTAGCGATCGATGTGTCGATTTTATAAATGTTTATGCTTTTATGTTAAAATGTGTATGAAAATGTATTACGAATAAGGTATTTTTATTTCTGTGCAGAAATATGATAAAAGGCAGCTTTTGAAACTCCCCTTCAAGTTGATCGACTACGATGTGTTTTTCAAGTTCGTTCTTGTATGCCGCCGCGGCATACAGAACTACTTGAAAAAAACTTAAAAACACAAAAAATCGTAGTCGATAACTTGAAGGGGGAGTTTCAAAAGCTGCCTTTTATCATATTTCTGCACAGAAATAAAAATACCCTATTCGTAATACATTTTCATACACATTTTAAACATAAAAGCATAACATTTATAAAATCGACACATCGATCGCTAATTTGCACTTTTTTTGCCGCCGTCTGCCGCTCTTCCAAAAGTATCGAGTTAAAGAGAGAGGAGAGAGAGAGAGAGAGAGAGAGAGAGAGAGAGATAGAAAAAAAAGTGTGACAAATTTAGCGATCGATGTGTCGATTTTTCAAATGTTTATGCTTTTATGTTTAAAATGTGTATGAAAATATATTGCGTAAAGGTATTTTCATTTTTGTACAGAAATAAGATACAAATTAAGGCCAGCCTTTGTAACTACGCTCCACGTTGTCAGGGGATGGTTTTTTTTTCATGTTCTTTCTTGTCCGCCAGTTCCGAAAAATGCCATTGTATTATTTTATTAATTATTGCATCTTTTCCATAAATCCTTTAAAAGTTTATACATTATTCACTGTATCCAAGAATATTGTATGTATTCTCATATTATTGTATTTTAAAATACTACGGCAAACTTAGCCCGTATTCCGCGGAGCGGCCCAATGTTGTGGTTTGAAATCAGCTGATGATTACGAGTCTGTTTCACCATACGCAATTCTGAGCGAATGCTCTTGCTTCTAGTTAGCATAAACGCATATCTAGATACTTGACTTATATGAGACAAAGTTATTTTTCCTTATACAGCGTGTTTTTTTTTTTAGGTGGAAATATTTATTGAATATGTCTCGTTGTGAATGTGAACTACTATTTTTTTCGTTAACAGATTGACTTGGTTGGCGGCATGTTTATTGCGTAACAAATTACGTGATTCCGTTTCGCAATACGTAATCCTTTATATCATCGTAATACGAACTTTACGTTATTTATCTTATATCGGCGTGAAACCAACAGTAAAATGTGTTCTTTCAAGCACAGTAGTTTTGATTAAAATTATTTTATCCCAATTTTATCTAAGGTTGTGTGTGATGGCAGGACGTTTACTGCAGTTTTTATCCTTGTGCCGATGTACGATAATAGTCATTAGCAGCTTGAACAGTTTTTCTCAGCTTCAGTCATAATTAGGTTTAAATTTAACGGTATATTTCCCGATTGATCTTTAATCTATATTGATCTCTGATCTATAGCGAATAAATTTTATTACATTAAGATATCTCAGTTCTATTCTATACATAACGCCATTTATAACAAATACGGTAATGATGCACTGTAGTACGATGATCGAAATACAAGCCAAACAGATGTTATCCAGTTCGGTTGTACTTAGAAAAAAAAAAAAGAGTAGTTTCTCGTTCGGTTGTTCATGGTTGTACACGTTCACTCAACGAGTATTACGTTAAAACCATACTTTTCACCATTCTCTTTTGCTGTTATTGAACTTATGTAACTAGAAGATGGATAAAGTTAGGCCATTGTAATTTGATCTCTCATAAAATCGAACTATCAAGACTAATGATCGTAACCTGAACACTACAGATACCTGTACACTGTATAAACTTTATTATATCTTTACATACTCTAGACACCCACATGTACTGTACAGTAAATTCTGTAGTACTATACTGCATAAATATAATTTTTACTTATTGCGCCGTTGTGGGATTACGGCGCCTTTGACTGGTCTAGAGTTTCGAAAGAAGGTGTGCGGCGGCCGTAGGCTTTAAAATCGCTCAGCGTCGAAAATCGCTTGGCGTCGGTGGCCAGGAACGGAACCCCTGCCGCTAACCGAGGGCCGCCTGTATATATATATATATATATATATATATATATATATATTATATATATATATATATATATGTATATATATATATATATATATATATATATATAGATATATATATATATATATATATATATATATATATATATATATAGATATATATATATATATATATATACTATATATATATATATATAATATATATATATATATATATATATATATATATATATATATATATATATATATATATGTAACTGGGGGGATTTTCCCCCCATTATTCATAAGGTAAGCGTGGACACAAAACGGAAGGCAGACTCACTCATCCCATTACTCATAACCTTTCTCTCTCTCTCTTCTCTCTCTCTCTCTCTCTCCAAGGAATCTCTCTCTTTCTCTCCATTCTAACGAGGCAATGAAAATGAGAGAGTTGCATCATAAACATTAACGTTTATTAACAGAATAAATCAATCAAATCAATCAAGCAATCCAGTCTTACAGACTAACTCAAAAAACAGTACAATGTCTAGTCACCAAAATAAGTCTACTCCCCTCTGGGAATTCTTTGTCCCCCGGCATTTCAGATCCGTCTGTTTCAAAAGATATAGAACACATCCCGTAAGTACACACAAGTTTAAAGACAAAGTTAATAAAATAGAACATCTTACAAGATATCAAACAAGCCATCCCTTTGGCTAAAGCACTTTGACACTTACCCAGACAACCGGACACTAAGACACTATTAATAAAAAACTCCCCCCGGCGAATACTTGAAGCCCTCTATCAAAATCCCTCCCATAGGCTTGGGTATGAACCTATTAAAGGGAAGAGGCACACACGCACATACGAATGCACACTTCGACAACGCCTCATATTAACTGGCTACAACCAGTTTCCCAAAGGGCCACTTTGAGAAGAGTTCATAAAACTGTCGTGCATTGACTTGTCGAACTAATCATTTTTATCTCACGCCATCCCCAGAAACTCATTGATCAGCTACTCTCAGGTCGTCACCTCTGCACTGTTCTCCGGCATTCCATAGGTCACAGGGAACACATGGACAATATATTATTAATCAAAACCCCTAGGCCTTACAGATAGCTCGGCCTCGCACAAATGCTAGCCCCCGCCTAGCAAAATTGCTTATAACACAAAACACTGGCCGGCTTAAAACAAAATATAAGTAAAACTGCACGTCTCTGGCATTATAAAATAGTCTTATCACGGTTATCTCCCAATAACACCAAGACGCATTTTCTCTCATATTTTCTGCATTAGGATTCTTGAATATCCCTCTTCGCTTGTCTGCAAGTAGCTGCACAGACAGCAAACAGGCTATAGCAGGCTGTAGCAACTGTTAAAGAAGAGGAATGCCTCCCTCATCGTAGAAGACTTCTCACGGCTTCCGCAGATCCCCGCCCAAAAAACACGCTGTAGAATTCTCTCGCGATCACCATCATGGAAATACTTGTAATCACCCTGGGCAACATGGCAGCAACCTCTCTTCACGGCTGGTGGACGTCTTGCTGGCGTCGGGAACGACTTTTTCTTTGGGTGTGTGTTGTATGTCAGTCAAGTCACTGGTCAATCCAAGAAAATTAACCCAGACATACTACTTCTATCAAACAATGATCTCAAAAAGGTCAGAAATACTAACTGAACGTCTCCCAATTAACTCCTTAATATGACTACTAAATCATAAGTCATCATCACAACTCTCAAAGAAAAAAAAAACATCAAGTTCTCCAACTCAATTCTCCAAACTCACACTCAGCACACACACAACTCAGAAATCACAGCAACTCCACGAATTCTGCACTCACATTTCAAACTCGAATGTGCTCACAGAAAAAAAAAAAAGAAAAAATCGTAACGAGCTCAAGAAAGAAAAAGAATCACGTAACACACCCAGACCCAAAGAATGTTCTCTCAAGTTCTGATATTTAAACAACCCACAAAATCAGTAAAAATCTCCAACTTTTAACAGCAAAAACCCCTTTACTGCTCAATAAGTAATTACAATGAGACTTAATGTCAAACTCCCATTACTTAAGTAACAACCCTCGAAAAATTACATCTCCCGGTAAATCAAATCTCCCGTCCAAAAAAAGAAATGCTACTTAAGCTCAATCCCAAACAAATTATATCTCTCAAGGAAAAGGAAGAAAAAAAAAAAAAAAAAAAGGATAATCACAAGTAGATTTCCCCAATCACAAAATACATAATACATGTATAATATGCATAACACCCCGCTTTTTCCCAAGAAATGCTCCATGTAAAATTATGGAATTTGCCAGAAAGCAAACTCTTACCCATATGCTTTCGTGAAATGCTATTGTCAACATTTCCAGATATTGCAAAAATTCTGATCTGTCACCATCAGAGGAAAAGAATCAGCACACGGCTCATCACATCGCTTGTCAGCAGAAAAAATCGCCTGCGGACGCTGCTCAAACAACAGCACAAAAATTGTCTAGTCAGACACATAAGTTTGGAAATCATGATTCTCTAGAAAAAAAGGTCTAACTGGCACATTTCACAGAATTAACTCCAGGATATGACTAATGTGTTCAAAAATTTGTCTCGAAGACTTATTCTCTCAACATGACTTTTCCCCAAATTATATTTCTCCAAGAATAACACACTTGTGAACATAAAAAATGCACACACATCTCCATAGGACTCGTAATGCAGTAATGCCATTCGCCTCTAAATAGACACGAAACCAAAAAAGAGAACCACAGAAATCTCCTCTTGACTCGAAAAAACTCCATAACCACAAAAAAAAGGGTTACCCGCCAAAGATTAATTCCAACTCCATATATAATTATGAGACACCATATTAATAATAACACCACTCCGGTTATAAAAATATTTCCTCCATTTGGTTAAAAACCAACCCCATATTATTCTCTCTTATTTCTCCAATAGCCACATGTCCGTAAAAAAAACACCACTCCAGGAATAGAGAATAATCACCTCTATTTCGGCAAATACAAAATATTTACCTCTATTTCCCCAATAACTCCATGTGGAACAAAACAAGGCTCCAAAAAAATATCTCCAAAAAGGAATATCAAAAAATGAAATCCAATCTCCAAAAAAATGTGCACTCAAGGCAACTAACTCACACACTCACAAATATTGCCCAATAATCTCCAAATAGTGTCTCCATTTGCAACAAAGATGGCTGCAAAATAATTGAACTAAACATAGCTCATCACATTATTGGCAAATATCAATATGGCCAAAAAAAATATCTCCCATACATTATATCTCAAATATAACTCCAAAATAATATATACCAATTATAACTCCAATTCTCCAAAGAATACTCCATGTTTATAGTCAAAAACTATAAAAACTCTCCTCCGTTTAGCATAACTGCTAAAAAAAGGGCAAAAACTCGGCAAATAAAAACTGTCTAGAAAATTCTAGAAAAAAAATCACCAATGTGCCACAACTCATTATAACAGAACTCCAAATTCAAAGTGTCTAAGCCAAGACTTCTCCATATGCACTACGACATAGGCCACTAGAAAACTTAACCAAGTTTCCTATCTCTCACAAATTTGTCACAAATACAACTAATGTATTGTGCAAGAAAACTCACAATTTCTGGAACATAAATATCCAGAGAAAAAATGTAGTGCCATTACGTATGCATTCAAAACGTGCAAAAAAATTCTCCCATATATTTCTCTATAGCATCAAATAGCTAAAACACGAACACGTTCCCGAACAATGACTCTAAGTCCACGAACTGAGATATGAAAAATATCACACTAACTGGAGAGAAAAAATAAACTCAAATTCCAGCCCATGGTAAAAAAAACTTGTGTCAGCTATGGCTAATTTCCAAAAAAGGAGAAAAGAAAAATCAACGGCACCATTAACTATCTCCCGTAACTCACTAGATGTCAAGCAATTATCTGCTGAACACATAAAAAAAGGAAAAAAACTAAAATGTGTTGTTAGTTCCTCCCAAATTCAAAAAAGATTTCACCTCCCTTGATAGCATTAAAACGCCCATGTATAGTATATAAAAAATTCAGTATCAGAAATATCATCATCACAAAATCACCAAAAAAATTGCTATCATCAAAATCACCAGTATCAGTACAAAAAATATCAACCAATGTTAATGCTTGTCCATTCTCCAAAAATTCAGCAAAAAACAAAATTCAGCAAAAGTTCAGCAAGTTTCAACACAATTCACCAAGATTCAGCCAGATTCATCAAGATTCAGCAAAACTCATCCCCGTGAATCACTGAAATATTCTCCAAAGTTACAAGAACTCAACAATTAATTAACACAAGACTTCTCCCATTAATTCATTGTAATAATTCTCCTTGAATAATTATCTGTAATAATTATTGACTAATCTCAAATCTCTCGTAAAACAAGTCTCCCGTAATGATAATTATACTTAAGCAAACCTCCCGTGACACATCTCAAGTATAATAATTATTAATAATAACAATAACTCTCCATAGCAATAATTCTCTTGCAAAGATCTCAAGTAAGGGTGAAATTCAAAATAGCATACACAGTATTGCTGAATCTTATGACATACAATTTCTCCAGCATACACCATGACATAACACCATTGCCACACAACACAGATACAACACCAATCATCGGCATTTCAAAGTAATTTCTCCACACAATAAAAAAATAATCTGTGTATCCCCCCTTATATTTGTGTCTTTCAAGGCACAAAGAAACATATAACACATCCCGTGCATGTTAACTACTTTTCCCCTCATTCACGGAAAAGAAAAATCACTTTTTATTTCCTTTTCTCTTCGTCCAAGGGAGAAAAAAAAAAAAAAAAATCTCTTTTCTAAAAAAAAGACTCTACGGGCGTTTCACTTCATCAACTAATCAATCAGCTGATATCTTAGCATCCAATGTCAAGGGCAAATCCATACCCCAACACAAAGAAAAAAAAAAGGAAAAGGGGGAGTTCACCCACACTGAGAAAAAAAAAAAATTTCTCCCCCCCGTGAGAACAACCCCTCAGTCAAGCGGCAGAACAGCCCGAGGCATACCAGCAGTACCCCCATCTCCCCTTGAACAGTGTCTGAGGACCCCTTCCCAAGGCATACACTAGTGCCCACCCCTGCACTATCTCTCGAGGGAGGCCAGTGGTACCTTCCATGCGACTATCCCCCTGAGGGATGCTAGTACCCTCGCAATGCAACGCGCTTCTCTGCAGAAATGTGCTGAGCCCGTAAAATTGTGGCCGCTTATCTAAGCACAGTTCACATGCAAAAAACACATCTCTATACACTCTCATGTGTTTAAAACAAAGACAAATACGTCTATTATAAACACGTGAATATAAAGAAAACACGTCACTATGGGGCAAAGACAAGAAAAATTTTTGACCTCTTGAACCAATCCCATAACCCTGAAATATTTAAACAAAAACCCTCTCCCTTTGATAAACAATAGTTCTTTAACACTCACCCACTCCATAACGGGAACAAAAAGAACTCAAAAATTCTCGGTAAAAACGCGCAGCAGTGATACTAACAACGGACCGCCGCATGGGTATCTCGGAAACACACTCGCCATTACACAAGCAAAAGTCATACTGGGTGCGCTTACTGCTTCTAGGCTGACTCCCCGGGAAAAATGCTGAGTCCATAAAATCCTTCCCTCCCTTTAGCACAGTTAACAGACAGATATTTTCTCATTTTTTTCTCACCAAGTAACTGAAAACTACAGTTTAACGATTTTCCACAATCCCACCAAGGCTTGTTGTTCGAAAAACTATCGCCTAAGCCATAACCCTTTTATTTTCTAACTGCCGCACCCATCTCTACATTGGCATTCCTAGGCATAAAAAAGAAAGAAGACTTTTATATCCCCTCTTAACCATCTGCCACCACTGTAACTGGGGGGATTTTCCCCCCATTATTCATAAGGTAAGCGTGGACACGAAACGGAGGCAGACTCACTCACCCCATTACTCATAACCTTTCTCTCTCTCTCTCTCTCTCTCTCTCTCTCCAAGGAATCTCTCTCTCTCATCCACCTCTTTCTCTCCATTCTAACAGGCAATGAAAATGAGAGTGCATCATAACATTAACGTTTATTAACAAGAATAAATCAATCAATCAATCAAGCAATCCAGTCTTACAGACTAACTCAAAAACAGTACGATGTCTAGTCACCAAAACAAGTCTACACCCCTCTGGGAATTCTTTGTCCCCCGGCATTTCAGATCCGTCTGTTTCAAAGATACAGAACACATCCGGTAAGTACACACAAGTTTAAAGACAAAGTTAATAAAATGGAACATCTTACAAGATATAAAACAAGCCATCCCTTTGGCTAAAGCACTTTGACACTTACCCAGACAACCGGACACGGCATCTTGCCTGTGACTTGAAGCCCTCTATCAAAAATCCCTCCCATAGGCTTGGGTATGACCTATTAAAGGGAAGAGGCACACACGCACATACGAATGCACACTTCGACAACGCCTCATATTACTGGCTACTGGCTACAACCAGTTTCCAAAGGAACTTTGAGAAGAGTTCATAAAACTATCGTGCATTGACTTGTCGAACTAATCATTTTTATCTCACGCCATCCCAGAAACTCATTGATCAGCTACTCTCAGGTCATCACCTCTGCAACTGTTCTCTGCATTCCTATAGGTCACAGGGAACACAGGACAATATATTATAATCAAAACCCTAGGCCTTACATATATATATATATATATATATATATATATAATATATATATATATATATATATATATATATATATATATATATATATATATATCTATATATATATATATGTATATCTATATATATATATATATATATAGTATATATATGTATATATATATATATATATATATATATATGTATATCTATCTATATATATATATAGATGTATATATATATATATATATATATTATAATATATATATATATATATATATATCTATATCTATATATATATATATTATATATTATATATATATATATATATATATATATATATATATATATATTATATATATATATCTATATCTATATATATATATCTATATCTATATCTATATATATATATATATATATATATATATATATATATATATATATATATATATATATATATATATATATATATATATATATATAGTATATATAGATATATATAGATAGATATAGATATAGATATATATATATAGATATATATATATATATAAATATATTATATATATATATATATTCATATATACATATATATATATGTGGTACCTCGAGATACGAAAGGCTCAACTTACGAAAAACTTGAGATACGAAAGCCAATGCGAAAAATTTAATGGCTCTACATACGAAAAGTTTTCAAGATATGAAAGGTTTCTGAAAGTACGAGATTCGCCCCCCGATAAGAATTTTGAAACTCGCGCCGCCATCTTAGTTCTAGTAGACTCACCACCATCCTCCTGCTCTCCATTGGTTCCTGATGCTAGCCACTGCCATGAGATCCTTCTCTCCTATTGGACAGCATCCCTCCATCATGCATCTTATAACGTATGGTGGGTGCCATGCCTAACTCGGCCACTTCGTACCAGAATCTTTATCGTACGCACACGGCATTCGTTCGGTCCCAAAGATTTCGTTTAGTAACGTAAATTCGTTAGTGATTTCGTCGTGTGCTACTTTATCATGTTGAGAACCTAATTAGTATACGTTCTACATAACTTAATTACGTACAGTATAGTCATGGGTCCCAAGAAAGTTGCTAAAGTTCACAAAAAGAAGAGAAGGCTTTCTATGGAGACAAAAATGGAGATAATAAAAAAGTATGAAGCTGGCTTGCGGTTTGAGTGTGATCGCTAAGGAATACAGCTGAAATCCGTCGATGATAGGCACCATCCTTTAAGCAGAAGGAAGCCATCAAAGCAGCTACACCTTCCAAGGGAGTGACTATTTGTCCAACAAGAGGAGCCATGTGCATATGAAATGGAAAGGCTGCTTCTTGTATGGATTGAGGACAAAGAAATCGATGGCGATACGATAACTGAGACGGCAATCTGCCAGAAGGCCAGCGCTATTTTTGGCGATTTGATTGCCCAAGCCGAAGATGACGGCAGAGAGGGGACATCAACGGCAACCCCAGAGTTCAAGGCTCTCATGGGTGTTCGAAAAATTCCGTAAATGGAGTGCCATTCGGTAGTGAAGAAATTGAAATTATGTAAAATATAAAAAAGTAAAAAGAAATGTAAAAATAAAAAAAAAGACAAAAATAAATTTTATTTTAAGTTTTTTGTAAAGTTAAGTGTTACAGTTTTGTAATGTGTTTTGTAAAGTTTTAGTTTGTTTTTCTGACATTTTTTTATGTTTCGTAAAGTTAAGTGTACGTATCTGCCGTTTATCTCCTCCTCCTCTGCCCCACTTTCAGAGATAGCCTCACTCGAAAGGTAAGCTTCCACATTTTACGTACAGTATTTCTTGTATACCATGTACACTAATACACGTATTTACAGGTTATTTTGCATTTTGTTATTAATTTAGGTATTGAGTGGTCCAAATTGTTGTAGTATTTCATTGTTTATAGGTCAATTTAGCTTTATTATGAAATTTACTGGGGTGTTTTTGGCGACGCGACTTGGAAGGAGTATTAGCCATTATTGTTACATGTAAAATGTGGTCCAAGATACGAAAACCTAATGATACGAAAGGGCGCCTGTGAAAGGATTAATTTTAGTATCTCGACAGGGACGGTAATAATATATATATATATATATATAATTATATATATATAGATATATATATATATATATATATATACTATATATATATTATATATGAGAGAGAGAGGAGAGAAGAGAGTAGAGATGGAGTGAGAGAGAGAGAGGATGGAGAGAGGACTGGAACGGATTAGCCATTTACATGTAAAATGTGGTCCAAGATACGAAAACCTCATGATACGAAGGGCGCCTTGAAACGGATTAATTTCGATATTATCCGAGGTACTAAATATATATATATATTATATATCTATATATATATATATATATATATATATATATATATATATATATATATATATTATATAGAGAGAGCGAGAGAGAGAGAGAGAGAGAGAGAAGAGAGAGAGAGAGAGAGAGAGAGAGAGAGAGAGCGGCATAAATATACAAGTGAAATATTGGCAGCTATTCAATTTATCATCTTTATATAGTATACTCCCTCGTTCCTTTCCATTAAGAGTATTCATATCATTTTTCTATTCTTATATCTTTCATAAGGTTTCTTTATACAAAACAAATAAATGATTATTTGGGTCATGAATGTCATAGTGATAATATAAGACAGGATGACAAGACTATATTATATAGATAATATTACTGCACGTTATAAATACAAAACTTTTAGGAAACAATTCGTTATATATATAATAAAGTAATTAATTTGGGAACTGAAAAGAATATTTGCATTAAGAAAGAAGGTACCAGCCCAGCATGAAAGACAATTAAGCGACGAACTACCTTTCCCAGTAGGGGTGGGGTTTAGTCCCGGTTGTTTGATGTCTTCATGCCCTAAGGTCAGCTTAACACCTGAGAGAAGAACTGGCAGCACTGGAAAATATTTTTGCCAAGTTTAGAAAAAACGTGTTTTTCTGTTGTTAAAAGCCAGAAAATCACGAGGGCTTTCAATAATCGGCAAAAATTAATTAGAAATCAAGTACATTTGCGTTGTATAACTTATGCTGCTTTCAAATCCCTTACAACATGAGTGGGAATATATGATTTGGCATTGCTGGTCACCGCGATGCCCTGCCCTTTTCGCCATCAAGGAAACCGATAGGGTATAGCACTGGCACATCCTCACCTGGCGCCAGAGGTTCTGCCTTGGCGCCAGGTACCGTGTCGGCTTCTCGTTCGCAAGAGTCACCGAGTGTTCGACAGCCAATACCCAGGCATCCGAGTTCTCTCGGCGCCAGGATCCAGGCACAGGACGGAAGAGTGGAAGGAGTTGCTCAGGCGACTCTCACCAGAGCAGTGATTGCACTCTCGCGGCGACGCACTGGTACCCAGGGTTGACACGACGGTCCCAGACTGTCTGAACCAGCCTCGGCTGCTCCAGGCGGCATGACGCGCAGTGAGGATAGGCCTCGCTCCCACTGTGACAGTAGACTCTGCAGGTCCCCTGACTGCCACTCCTTCCGGGACCGGGCAGAGAGGGGGACCAGCGGCAGCTCTTCTGACGCTCGGGACTGTCGCCGCTGTCCTCGGTCCAGCTGCTCAACCAAGCCTGCAGACGATCGCCACCGCGGGTTGGCGATCGCCTGCAGCCTCCTCAGCACACCGGCTCTGCCAGTGGCGCGGGGGGGGGGGGGGGGAGCGTCAGGTCTGCCTCTCCGATCCTTCAACTTCCTCAGGCTTTACTGGGAAGAGCGAGGTGATCAGGAGCGATCACAAAGGGCGTGCCCATCGCGATCCGCCACGCCGCCCTACGAACCTGGCACGGTCCTCGGACCAACCAGATCATATGCACAAGTGGTAGGAGGAGACCAGGAGGGTCTGTCGTGGTTCCTCCTGTGGAAGGAGAAGGTTCTCGGGAGGCATTCTCGTTGGAAGGGCTTGACAGTCCGTTCCTGCCACAGGATGCAGTCACTCCCGAGATCCAGAGGTCGTTCGCGGAGGTAATTGCGCTGATTCATCAGCACAACGACCTCGGGGAGAAGGATCGCCGCTCCCACCTACCGAAACCCACATTGGGCTTGGAGTTGTTCTGGGGACCTAAGAAGGAACCCAGGACGGCGGTGGGTCTACCATGATCGGCCTTGGCTGAACAGCGTACTGGGCCAAGTGGACGCTCTTGTCTCCGGACAGGAGGGTTCGCTTCGGTCCGGTAGGTCTGCCAAGCTCCTTCCTCCACCTCTACCATGACAGAGGCGCTTCTACGTGCCTTCAGAGGACCCTCTGCCGCCCAAACAGGTTAACCCGGTGCTAGCTAGGCTAACTCCGGGGGCTGTCTCTCTGCCGCAGCTCCTGTCGGAGAACCTTTGGTTCTCGCAGCGGAGGAGGCACTTGCCATTGGAATCTACCGAAATGGCAACATTCCAAGCAGTCTCATGGCTCGACCTGTGGGTCCCTCACAGTGTCCGAAAAGCCGCGGCCTCCTTCCTTGGGGAACATTACTCCTGAAGGAGACCCGGCTTTTGTGAGACTAGCCCAGTCTGGGGGCAGGGCCATTGCCTACCTGGCCGGGCCCACCAGACGGCTAACCTGTGGGCCAACATGGTTCTCCGGCGTAGAGACTCTGTTCTCACTTGAGTGACCAGGGCGGCTGGGCGTGAGGCGGCTCTGGGTCTTCGCAATGGAGCCGGTGCGGAGTTCCTCCTTTCTCTTCCCCAGAGAGATGGGCGGACGCTGTGGTGGGGAACAGCGGCACCACTGGCGACAGTGACTGTCTTGTCCACCAGGCAGTCTCCAAGATGGCTGGGCAACCTCAGACTACTGCGGCTAAGCCCAAGAGCTTAGCTAGCGCTTTCTCTGCGGCCAAGACGATCACCTCGTCGAAGCCAAGAGGAAAGACTCTGCCTTCGACTTCTGCTGTAAGGAGTGACCGTAACCAGCCCTCCTCCCAGTCCTTCTCTCGAGGAGGATCTGGGAAGAAGAAGTCGAAGAGGGGAGGGAAACGCTAGGGACGGCGTTCCCTCTCACCTGCTGCTGGAAGTTGGGGGGTGCCTGGAGAGCCATAGGGCAACATGGCAGCGCTACAGTGCGAAGACCTGATAGTAAACGTCCCTTCTGGAGGGATATCTACTACCCTTCGAGTCTCGGCCACCCCTCACCTCCACCCGGTCCATCTGCAAACCTACGTTCCTGGTTCTCGACCAAGGACGTGACGCTTCGGCAGGAAGCAGAAGCCATGCTGAGCAAACGTGCTGTGGAGATCGTACAGGATCAGTTGCCAGGCTTCTACAGCCGACTCTTCCTAGTGGAGAAGTCCTCGGGGGGGCTGGCGCCCGGTGATAGATCTCTCCCTTGAACCGATTCGTTTGCCAGACTAGGTTCACGATGGAAACAGCAGTGCTCGAATCCATCAGGGAAGGGACGGACTTTCATGCTTTCTGTGGATCTGAAGGACGCGTATTTCTAGATACCCATCCATCAATCCTCCAGGAAGTACCTCCGCTTCATCCTCGACTGGACGGTCTACCAATTCAGGGCACTTTGTTTCGGTCTCTCAACCGCCCCACAGGTGTTCACGTCAGTGTTCACGCTGGTGTCTGCTTGGGCCCACTCGGTTGGGATACGTCTCTTAAGGTATCTTGACAATTGGTTAGTCCTGGCGAGCTCCCGCTTGCAGCTGCTGCAGGACAGAGATCGACTCCTCGAATTCTGCCGCAGTCTGGGAATCGTAGTGAATTACGAGAAGTCAGATCTCTAACCCAAGCAGAGGATGAAGTACCTGGGCATGCTGATCAACACGGTAGCAGGGCGAGTCTTCCCTGCAGATTCGCGGATCAGCAGGTTCAGGGAGGCAGCAAGATCAGTTCCTGTCTTGACAGGAGCAAACCAACTCAGCAGTGGCAGGTTGTGATCGGTCACCTGTAGTCTCTCGAGAAGCTAGTCTCTCACGGGCATCTTCACATGCGGTCTCTTCAGTGGAGGCTAAAGGAGTGTTGGTCACAGGCAAGGGACCCTCCCTTCTTCCCTGTGTCCCTCACAGAGGAGGTGAGGCAGGACCTACCTGGTGGACGGACGGACGGGAACCTCGTAAGAGGAGTGCCTCTTCGCACTCTCCCCCTCCGGAGATGCTGCTCTTCTCGGACGCATCGACCGAGGGATGGGGTACGCACCTGGAGGAGTTGCTGACTGCAGGTGTGTGGGACCATCGCAACAAGCACCTTCACATCAACGTCCTGGAGCTCAAAGCAGCGTTCCTCGCTCTCCAAGAGTTCTGGGATCGTCTGGTGGGACACTCAGTGGTGTTGATGAGTGACAACACCACAGTAGTGGCATACGTCAACAAGCAGGGGGGCCTAGTGTCCCTCCCGCTGCACCAGTTGACGTTGCAGGTGCACGAGTGGGCTGCGGCACACTCAGTAGAGCTGCCGGCCTGCTACATTCCAGGCAAGAGGAATGTGGTAGCTGACAAGCTCAGCCGTCGGGATCAGGTGATAGGAACCGAATGGTCCCGGGGAATAAACTTAAATGATCTATTTGATCTTCACGAATTATCCCTTCCAGCAATCCGTGCATTGACGTGCTGCAAAAACTGACTCCACACGACTTGAGCAAGGTAATTCATACGACACCTTCGTATCCTTTTTCAGTCCCAATACACATATCGATTCCCAGAGAAAAGTATACTGGCAGGTGCCTCTGTGCTCCTCAAAAGGATATTGAATTGACAAATCGACCACCTCCGCATACAAAGCCAGAAAACTCCTGGTTTTCCCCTTTCTCCAGTTCCAACGTATTGTGTTTGGCCGCAGGAGAAGCTAGTTCACTTCTATCCTCTGACAAACGTTCAGGTGCGTCATGGCTGTCCGACCTTACAACCGCGGCATCTTTGATCTCTGATGGCCGACATCGGCTCGATCTCGAATAGTCAGTAGGAGGATGTGACCGCCTAACTTCTTCTCTACTCGCAGAT
Organism: Macrobrachium nipponense; assembly: GCF_015104395.2. Taxonomy (NCBI): domain Eukaryota; kingdom Metazoa; phylum Arthropoda; class Malacostraca; order Decapoda; family Palaemonidae; genus Macrobrachium; species Macrobrachium nipponense. The sequence continues at coordinate 21,470,877 of NC_087223.1, read as the reverse complement.
CTAGAGCGAGAACTCCGTCTATACCTCCAAGATGAAGGTTCTCCTGAAACCGAGTTAATTTCCTCTCTATCTCTATTAATATTATTCAAGGTCATTTAACTATCATCTCTGATGGCCGTCGGGGAAGTTGACCTTGATCTCTCATCGAGGCAAACACAGCCTTCCATCAGTGTATCAGGAGAGGTTACCAATTCTTTATTCGACCTTTTAATGGGAGCTTTTTCATCCTTTCTTCTTATCTCAAAAGGTCTTAACAGAAACTGGTATACGTTCTCCGTTGAATGCTGCCCACTCACCGTTGATTTCACCAACAGCATGGAGTCTGCTAAACGCTCTGTCCTCACTATTGGCATCTCCGCAGCGGCCGCCATTCCAGCGACCATCGATCCTTTCGCTCGTTCAAGACGCCTGTAAATGACATCATCCATTAGCATTAAGTTTACCAGCCACTGTCTTCTTCACTTGTTGTTGACAGGGATCTGACAGTCCTGGCGTCGAAGATGAAGAAGAATTTACCCTTTCTCTTGGCCGTCCGAGGATCAGTCCTGAGTCCCGTATCCTCCAACGCTGACTAGTACACGCAGTGACGTCATTGAATTTTGCGATGACACCAAACATAGAGGAAGAAGATGAAGAAGAAGACGATTCACATCTTTTCTTTTTGTCTTTCTTATCTATTTTGTCCTCTAGAGCTTGTAATTTCTTCATGACTGTGTGTACCAAAGTCAGAAAGCGTATTCGTCTCCAGAGGCAACGAAGTAGTGAGAGAAGCAGTAGGCTGTGACGTCATTGTGTCAGCCATGCCCGTGTGTGACGTCGGCGTTGTGATGTCACCACACTTGTAGGGAGAGTTTGAGCAGCTGCTGCAGGAATCCCTACGTGTGCTGCAAAACTGTTTCCAACGTTCTGCATCGCCAGAAACATTGATGTTGTTGTCGTCGCTGTGGCATTAGCTCCCATAAATTGCAGGCCAGGGGGATGAAGAACATTCAGCATTGTCGGGCCCAGGTAGAAACGTGACGCCCAACATAGTGAGAAAGCAACCCCTCCAAGGTTGGTATGCCGGTAGGCCTAACGCTGACCATGTTCCTTCCATCCTCTGCGCATCGGGGGCTGACGGGGCTTACACCTGGGACAGATGGCAATGCTCCCCCTCTCTCTGCCAAGAATGACGGAGCGTAATTATGCATTAAAATTACCCAAAACCCCTCCTGGAGTTTCCTATAACGAATCACTAGAAGAAACTGAAGGGGTATGGGAAAAATCAAAAGCAGGTGACGAAACATATGGAGCAGCCTGATGTATCGCTGATACAATAGAAGCCGATGATGCTTGGTCCCCATCCAAAGATGGCGGTGTCTCCTTTCTTTTGTACTGGCCTTTCCAATAAAACTTCATCTGCTGTTCCACCGACCAACCATGACAAACTGAACAAGGATTAATAAACAGTACATACGTTTTCTCTGCACCTACTACACGTTGGATGTGGATCTGTAGATACCGATGTTAAAAATCTCGAACAAGGAAAACCCACTCACTCCAGGGCATTTCCTTGTCTCTTGCAAGAACCCGAAGAAATTTCCGTTGGTGAGGCAAAATTCTCCATCTCACAACGTACACACACCTAGTAGATCACACCCACACTGAGATTACCCAGAGAGAGAGAAAGGAAAAATGGAAAATATTAATAAAAACGGTCAAACTAAACCGCCTTTAAAACATAGAAAGTAATCACGTCCTATCTTAAAGGCGGAAGGAAAGTAACTGATAGGTCATGGGATGCCAAGGGCATTCTGGGACTACAATACCCTGTCACCTGGTATAGATGCCAATAGTCCCTGAATTTCACAAGTTTTGTTATTAATTCTACCGGTTTTGTTCCAGTTTTGGCGCCTAGTATTATCCACCTAATTGTTTCGTTTTTTTTTTTTCCCTTTATGACAAATAACTTTTCTGACCCAACCTCTTGAAATATATTATGGTGGGTGGGTAGTTGTCTTCTTATCATCCTAGGACAGTAGTCCATTCCAAAATGAGCCTCTCATATGTTGCCAATATTACCTGGAATGATGAGAAAGGAGTTTAGTATTGAGTCAATCTATGATCTCAACACTTTCAAAAAGAATCTTGGCTTCACAAATGTTTGCAAAACCTAACGAGGCTAATTGTTTTCAAAGCTATATTATTAAATATGCAGTTAAAACTTATCACAATGACTACAGTACTGTACAATAATGGCAAGATTCTTGTTTGGAATTGATTGAGACTTCTCTAAATTATTGCGAATGAATAACATTATTATAAAACCTCAAATCAAGCATGCATTTTGCATCAGAAATATGTAACCATTTAGACCATCTACATGTTTTGCAGCCAGCATCCATTTGTGAAAGTGTATGTCTATCAAAAATTCTGAATTCTCCTCCTTTCATCCCAGTTATACAACCTATTCCTATATTTCTTTTCACAATTCCCACAATGTATGTAATCCTTGGGAGAGCTTTTGTATAGCCTCAATATAATTCAAAATGCAACCTTAGTCATATATCAACAGGTCATTAGACTTCTAGGTTTTAAGCAAAACCTGACTTTGACACTTGGCAATCTAGTACGCACGACTTTTAAATTTCAAGATGATATGTATACTTTACAGACCTTGGTAGGTATAAGTAGGGGGTGAACCACTGCATTTGGCTGTTGTTGTTAGGCAATACTTTACAAACTGCAGACATTTTGAGATTGTCAGATATACAACACAATAAAAATAATGTCCAATAGTTTTAAGCAAGAATCTTGGACTTAGGTATAGTTTTTTTTTAATTTTATTTTAATTTTCAAATTTTCAAAAATTTTTATTCGTGTGACCATATGGCAAATGAACCTCTTTGGTGGTCCCCAGTGCTTTTTGGGCTTATGACCTAGACCTGGTAATCAGCTCAATGGTCTGGTTATACTAATAATAATAATATAGTAATATTACACATACTTTGAGGCATTTCCTTTTGCAGATATCTCTCTGAAACTAAGGTACAGTAAGTAAATTAATCTTAGAATGAATGACAATGACAAAACATTTTAAAGTTATATTGGTATTGCCGAAAATCACGAACACCATAACAGGATATTTTAACCTTATCACAGTAAGCCAAATTTACAGTATCGGTTGCAGTGCGTTTCCTACCAATCAATATAATAGGAAGCTATAAAGAGAAGCGCAGCAGCACTTCATTGAACATACCCAAACACTCAGTGAATTTGTTGAGTCTCCGACACTTAGCTCTCTTCTCTCTTATACTAGCCAACTTATATATATATATATATATATATATATATATATATTATATATATATATATATATATATATATATATACATATATATATATATATACATATATATATATATATATATATATATATATATATATATATCAGCTATACTTAACTTAGTGACAAGAAAAACCCCTGCGCTCAGTACGCAGTTCTGATATGTCATTAGTGTATTCAGGAGAGGGGATCAAACAAGTGACCCAATAATATCAAAGATTGCCCTTCCTGACAATACCCATAAGCATAACAAAGCAAAGAAATTTCTCATTTCTGATACTGAATGTCATAAACTCTTGTTCCCTTGAGCTTGAATATATTCCCCATTTCATAACATGGAATTAACGATTGGATCTCTCTACAGTCGATTCCATTATAGAATAATTAAAAATAGAATAAAAACTTTATTCCCAATAATACTATCATCAAAATCGAAGGTCGTGCGGCAAAAAAATTATCGCCACCAATCCTTTGCCACAAGGAGGATTTAGCTGGTTGACGTTTCTGACAACCTCCTAGTCCACCCTTACCTCCCTCCCCCCTGCGCAGTTCATACCAAATAAGGAAGACGAGCAGTGCAAACGGCCAGCAAGACCTCTAATAAGGCACTAAGTAGTACAGAACCAATATCGATACAATAAGCTATGAAGGTGCACAAAATTAAAAACTTAAGAACGTCACATGACGTAAACAACATGTGTGGGACGAAAGAACATCACATGATGTAAACATGTGTGGGACGACTTCTGCAACACGTCATATGACGGTAAACGTGTGGGACGACTTCTGCAACACGTCATATGACGTGGTTGACCTTTAAATTTAAGGGTTAACTGTTGTTTTTTCTAAAATTATGCATGCACTGATATATTATAGACTATATATTTCGTTGACCTCAGGTGATAGGTGAAGTCATTTGGGCTTTCCTTATAGTGGCTGACATAAAGAGAATATCATCTACTGAACTGACAGTTACCTTTTAAAATGTCACACAGAGCATATGACCCCTATGCTCAGAAACGACAACGACGGCCAAAAAATATGCCACATTTTTACTCTTGTTCATATAACTTAGGTTTTAACCAAAGATACATTGAAAATATCAGTAGGATATAAAGCATTACATTTCAAATAATGGAAACTATTTTAATAGGACTCCAAGAAAGCCTATAAGCGAAGATAAGCGGCAAAGTATCATAAACTGTATCGGCCACACCACAGTGAAAAGTATAAAAAAACCCAGGTAAGGCAATTTGCCAATACCGGTTAACCCCGGGGGGACCTCACTGTATGAAAAGTGCTCGGCGAGCCATTCAGTTCTATAATTCAGTGCTGTTAACAAGAAACGGTGATTAGGAAGACATCAAAAAACATGTGGGGCTGAGTAAGTAGGAAAGTTTACTGCAATACTCTCAATATTGTTTACAGAGGCATTATGCCATTTTTTTTTACAGATACTTCGAATATTTATATCAAGAATATCATGGTTTATAATAAAACTTGTTGTGAATTATGTTTTATTAAAATGTATAATCAAATAACTAGTGAGAACAAAATGAGAACATTTCATGGTCCTATTACAAAAAATATAACATTTATATTATACAATCTAATACCTTGACCATCCACCCTCTCTCTCAGTCACTTCCCTCAATCTGTTGGGCATTGAATGAACTTGGTTGAAAATTTGCTACGTTTCTGTCTACAAATTTCCCACTGAGAGTTGATGTGAGCCATGAGTTGCTGTGTTGTTCTCTCATGTTCCATTTTCCATGTGTTCACCATCTGGGCCCACACGTGTTCAATCACATTCATATCTGCTCCTTTGCCTCGGCCATTCAAGAAGAAGCAGGTTATCCGTTCTGGCAAACCACTATTCAACAACGTAGATCAGTGTGAACAGGATGGGCCCGGTGGTGGGAAGGGAAAATTTTTCCTCTCGTAACGAAGGCTGGAGTTCTGTAATGAATCCCAGCAGCGTGGAGTCTGCGTCGTACTGACATCGATGACACTCCTATTCCAAGGTTTTCATGAATGGCCTCGGCGTTGGTTAAGGGTTGCTCTCAAGCCGCCTGATAATGGCGTCATCCTCAGCTGGGGTGGTTTTCCGTGGACCCCCTGGCCTAGCTAAGAGAACATATCATCTTAAATGTTTAACTTATAATTTATATAACATCGCAATCAATTCTAAATTCTTCGAATTTTGTACTCTGTGGATTGATTCATAATTTAGTAAACATGGCCATGATTTTTTTTTTAATTTCAAAAGCATATCAAATAGACGAGATTACTTATATCCATAATATTCTCAATGTGGTTGGTGGTTTATTAAAACTGTAAATCATTCCTGAGCCATCACTGAAATGACATTTAATAAATAAACTATAGCTATCATAAGACACAACAACTGTGACGGAGAGTGGGCACAAATAAAATGCTCTTATAGGATTAATTTTACCAAGACAACTCAATCGACTATCTAACTTTGTTCATGGTTGAGGTCGGCAAGGGCCAACCACTCACCGGTGTGGAATTATGGAGGTGCACCTGAAATATTACTGAGGTGTTGGAATGGCTGTGGATATCTGTAGTCTAACCAAAATTATAATAGCGAGACGAAATACATTAGAAAGAAACTTTCATATTAAATTAGCAAGATTAAATAACCGATGAACAATGTAACAAATCCACCAATCATTCAGCATAAACAACTTACGCAAGTCGTTCAAGTTCCCACTCTCCTCCCACCTTCTTATCCACAACTGTACCGTGGTGGGGGGACACACAAACATCACGTGCAATGGTTCGTATCGAGAAGCCTTGATGTTGTAAAGTGACAATTCGTCCTCGCAGCACCAGATTTGTGTCCCTTCGATTCATGGTGAGTGGTTTATGAAGTCTGACCCATTTAAAAATCCTACTGACGACCTCACCTTCATTGGGATTCAGACTGTTTCGAGTCGAGTAAAACAGTACCATGCTTCATATATCATTATATTGTTCCTTGATTGTAGGATTAGCCAATAGAGATCATAATCACCATGGTAGTGAAATAAAGATACTTCTGTTAAATATAATATGCTCACATAATTATTGTTCCTGTTAATAATTACATTGAGAACTGAATACTCTTTGAGCACTGCTTCGTAAAATGAGCTCGGTAAAAATGTTCGCGAATTCTCTAACCTATTTCTCTGTAACTAAGATTCGTATCAGTACGAGTTTTTGCTATAGTGTACTACACCTGTATCGTAATTTATAAGAGTGTCATGTATCACAAATTATAAAGAATAGACACGTTGTCCTGTACGGAAAAGGCAAAAGGCTTGATTAGCCAGAAATGGATGTGAACACAACAGTATATAAAAAAAAACTTCGCCTACCCTCTCCCCCCATCCCCTTCCTCTTCCTTCCCTCACCTCTCTCCCTTCTCTCTCGAATGTTACTTCAGTTTAAGTATATTATTTACGATTATTTATCTATCCATCTATCTAATCTAATAATAATAATAATTACAATGTTGTTATATCTAACGATTCACTCGGTTGTTACCTACCAGCACGGTTGACATTTAGCATTATGTACGGTACGGAATTACGCAACAACAATTTTACCAGACTACGGTACGGTATAGTTCAGGTACGGAAAAAATGTGCAAATTCTGTACCGTACTACCTTACCTTAGGCAGGGATATATTACTTTCGGTCTACATTGAAACAAGGGAACAATATTAATTATTATTAATAATAACAGTAAATATAGCATTTTTTAGTTTTTTGTTTTTACTATTATTCTTAGCATAAGCAGCAGCAGTAGTAGCTATTACTATTTTTATCTTAAGGTCAATTTTTTTTTCTTTCTTTCTTTAGTGAATATTGACTTGGGTTAGGAGTCAATGATTATAATTATTAGAGTGAGAGATATCTGCATGTATGATGGAGTAGTAGAACGATAGACACTGTGACTGATGGTAAGCTACTGTTATACTTGTGTTTGGTTACCTGCTTCGCAATCTTCATTTGGACTCAGGGCATCAGCCATATGCTTGTAGTTATCGAAGGTGAAGAAGAGATGGCACCTAGGAACATAACTGTCGGCATGGTAGCAGATATCCGTTTGTCACGCAACTTTTCAACTTTTTTTTTTTTTTTTTTTTTTTCTTTTTTTTTTTTTTCTTTTAGCAAAGAGAGAGCCTCCAATTGCCTACAGATTAGTTTGAATAGGTAACTGGTTATATTTGTTCTATGTGTTACAAATAAAAATTGAGCATTTTTACCGGACATTCATTTGAGTTAAAAGCCTTGATTATACCGAAAAATTAAAGCAAGATCTCGTACTGATACCAGTCTTCATTACAGTGTTATTGACCAAAAACGTGACTGCGCTGTCTGTGAAACCCACAGTAAGAGAGCTTTACCAATTACAAATAAACATTACTTTTTATTCAAGCTTGGAGTAATGTCATTTATTTGAAATATTTTGTTTTGAATTACACGTTTTGAAGTTAACTGTAATTGCGATTGTTTTTTATTTATACTTAATGGTAATTGTAATTGTAACTGAAAAGTTCAAATAATAAAGTACTTTATTTGGAAATTGTTATCCTAGAGAGATGATGTTTTGAGTCGCTACCCAATTTATTTATTATATATTAATTGGGAGAATCTTAACAACCCAGCTACCAATTCTAAAAATATTTTTTATTCCATTTATTTCCTTTTTTGTGCATAAAGTTTTGTGAAAATTTTTTCCAATATTTGAGTTTTGTTATTTCAGTATTATTGAAGTTGTAATTGTAATTCGATAACAGGTCAGGTAATTATGATTTCTAATTGTAATAGACATAAAGCAAACGTAATTATTACCCCTAACAGCTTATATTACATAAGATATGCGACAGTAGCTACTTCATACGAAATGGACGAGCATAAAAAATAGTGGGAACAAATATAAAATTTTTTTTTTTTTTTTATGCATACATGAGAGAAAACTGAATAGAAATTCAGTGATTTTTCCACTGCACTTCGGCTTCTCTTGGGGCACCTGTGAATTGTTCAGTCTTTAATAAATCGACTTTATCTTTCTCGGGATCTATATGGTTGTGCAACCCTTATTTGGCCGGGAGTCAAACCAATTCAAATCCTCTCAACCTGGAAACCATTACCTGGACTATTCTGGCCGTATGGATGGGCAGCCGTCATGAATGAAAATGACAGGACTAGGTGGAAAGGGATAATTCCGCTGGTGAAGTAAAGGGAGGAAGAAATCCTGAAGAATTTTAGCGTATTCACTGGTGAAACCCTCCAGTCTTGGTGATATCCACATATACCATGTAAGGAAATCCAGCCCACACATTTGTAATAAATACATTTTTAGAATTAATAATCTCTGTAAATAAAAACCCATGACCTGAGGTCATTGGCATGGTTAGGAGGTCCTACGTGACCAAGGCAGATCTAGATTACGCTATGCGATGTTTGCAGTAGCCTGTTTTAGGTTTGTTTGATATGTCATCATGTTGTATATTGTCTATCTTTTTCAACACGCCTTCCATGGGAAGCGGTTGACCTGTTAACCTACGCCGGAAACTACGTATGTTTTTATGTGAATCGCTGAGATAGCTAATGTTCGCTATCAACGTGATGCTCTGATATGGTAGTTCATTTCTATCGATCAAACGTAACGGTCTCACAACCGAACTGTCTCTCTTGTTATGGAGTTACAGAATTAAAGTTGTTGTACCTTTTTCAACTTATCCGTTTGAATCATCTCCTTTAATTTAAGAAGAACCACTCTACTAAGATATCACATAGGAGAAAGAAGGAACCAGAAATACTTACGAATGACAGTCGTAAGGTAAAAAACAAACACAGTCTTTCGCAAAAAGCGAAAAGACTAATATTTGGTGGCAGCTATTGACGAAGATAAGATTAACAAGACCCATATCAGCCGACCGAAGAACTGCAATAACCAACTTCCACCTATAAAATCAATACTAAACAGAGGAAACGGGATCTTCAATCAACGCAACATTTTATGAAGACGAAGATATGTCCTTCATCGAGAAGAATAAACAAGCATCAACATCGACGTTTGAGTGACTGTTTGTCACATATCTCCGAGAATCAACACCGACGAGAGCAGCATCGAACATCAACAGAAAGAAGAAAACACCATAAACAAGAAAACAACGTCGCGATCACTAGCAAGGACGCAAAGAGTAGGCCAAGAGGAAGCAACACGAGGAAGGAGGCTGTGACGTCATCAATCTTGGACTTCTCCATGCAACGTGAGGCAGAGAGGAGACCGTGACGTCATCACGACTTCCGACGCGAAGACGACAGGAAACTGTGACGTCATCACATGTCAACAATCCTTCAGCATATAATCCAGAGCTAAGTACAAATTTTATCTATTCAGGTTTTTTCTCAGTGAAGTGTTGTTCATCAGGAGTTCGATCGTCCAGTATTCTGGGGGTGTGAGGTTGTTCGCCATCTTAATCTTCCTTCATTACAGAATCAATCTTCAACTACGAGTTCTCGCCCGCAGATAATTTTTTTCCTTCTCGTTGTTGCTAATCGTTTCTTGCAGGAATTCTCCGTATAACATTTTTATCAAATTATCTGTATTTCTGTATCTTTTGGGGGATTTCCCTATTACTTACAACACAGTTTATACAGTATATTGCATATGGCGTTTACGTAGTGGTCGAGTGTACTCTTATAGTATATTTTGATAGGACCGCAAGGAATAGGAATGATAAGAAAAAAGTAAAGTGAACATGGCAACTACTCCGGCTGGCAACCCGAATGTGGTGACTCTCGTGAGCGCTGAGGTCAGCAATTGTCCCTTTTCAAGGTCAGGTCAATGGGTTCCTGCCTCAAAATGTTGAGGCATGGATCTCATCTGTAGACGCTCATTTAAATGCAAAAAGCTATCACAGACCCAGCTGTACAATTACGGGAAGCCAAAAGCTTCATAGACTTTGCTAAAGGAGACGCCAAGTGCATATCTAAGGGGTGTTTCTTTCCAAAAGGCGACTACAGGGACGAGTTCAAAATCAGATTACGTGCCGTGTATGGGGGGTGAAGAGGCTTTAGATGTAGTATTGGCATTGAGAAATTATCCTTAACCAAGCCTCCATGGACTCAGCTTAATGTTGTCGAGCGGGCGGCGCTAATTGCCGACCGGTTCTAAATGAATATCAAGTTAGTTTAAGTAACTCGGGGTGGGTTACGAGTGCCATAACGCCACCCGTGAAAGATTTTATCCGTCTAATTTACCATCACGAGCATTACCGCAATGTTGCCTGAAGCTTTAGTGCGGTGTTTTGACAAAAAATTGCAGCCCAGCAGTACGGAATTAGATGTGTATAAACAAATCAAAAAAAAACACATGCTAAATGTACCGACCTAGATCCTTCGCTCACTCAAGTTTTTTGCAAAAATGAGAATAAGCCACACAAGTAAACGTGCTACATAATAATCAAGTTGCAGGGATGGTTTGTTATAACTGTAACCATGATTTCAGACTGTCGGACGCGTTTTTGTTCAATACATAAAAATAGTTCCACTCATTCATATAATCGTTGCTACTCGCGGAATCAACAGCAGAATCCTACAAAACGCGCAACCAGTTGCCAGTGCAAATAAAAAAGAAGGGTCCTCAGTACTATAAAAAGAAACAAGCAAAACGGCAATGCTGCTCAACAGCAGAAACAAACAAATCGTGCTTCAGGTACCTCTGTTCCTGGGCCGTCTAGCCAGAACTTGCAAGATCAAGCGAATTTTCAAGGTGTGCTAAACAAAGCAAATACCACGTCAGTTCGCTCCAAGGGGGGAGAGACGATGTTGGGTCATCAATATCAACATCTTTTGTATCAAATAATCAGTTTAATCATTTATCAGATCATTGTGAGGCAATCGATTTTCACCTATGAAACACACGGCGAATCCAAAAAAATCGGTGCAGGTTCCCGTAGATTTTGCAACAAATTCATGCAATTATTAGTCAAGACGAGTTACGACCAACCTTACATGCAGTAAATTTGGACCATAAGTCATTTACTTTTGTTCTTTGATTCTGGTAGTCCACGTAATATCATGATTTAAGGACTCATCATTTACTCTTTTCAAAACTTCCCTATAGAGAAGTACGGAATAAGACTCTCGGGCATAGGAAATAATGAATTAAATGTGGTAGGAGTAACTCATGTTCAGTCAGTACAAGGTCGGTAAGCGTACGTTTTCCGATACCTTTATCGTTGTACAAAACATTAATATGTATCCCGCAGTAATATCGGATACCCGTCTATGGGCACTCAAAATATTACCTTAGCACCTGCAAAACACAGCGTGTATATCAAAGGAAAATTCTATAAGTCTTCTAATACCCTAAAATCAGTTTTAGATAATAAGGAGACAGACAGAGTAGTCACTTATATCGAAGAACCAATCACTTGTCTCATGAACCAAGAAATAATACATGCGACCCAACAGAACTCTCGCTTCGCCCATAATATCAGCTTGCACGCAAACTCTCGAGCCGAACGTAACTTCGAACATATTAGTGTGTGTAAAGAAAACCTTGCCAGGATCTGAAATGTTAATCCTTTCCGACACTCTGAAAACACACGGATTATCCGTCACACAAGCCATTTATATAGTCGGCTCACAACAACAATGTCGCATCGAAGTCTGTAATCATTTGAATACCACTTTAGTAATCCACAAAAATCATACATCTTGGATGCGGAAGTTTATAAACATCGCATTCTTACCGTAGCTGAGATAAATCACGCTCAATCAGTGCGGATGAATCCCTTTTGCAATCTATAAAGAACAAAATAAGCAATAAGGACATTCAAGAAGAAGAAATTCAGCAGAAAATTTTTGAATCTTTTATAACTGAATATCATGATGTTTTTTCCACTACGGATGGAACCTTAGGAAAACGGATGTCATCGAGCATCAAATAAGGCTCAAGGACAAACAGAAAGTAATCTATGTACCTTCGTACCAACTTCCTATGAAATTTCAGAATGAGATAACTGAGGAAGTAGGTAAAATGCTTAAAAGAAGGAGTCATTAGGAAATCAAAACAGCCCTTAACTAATTTTCCGTTAATAGTAGTACCGAAAAAAAGATCGAACTTGGCGGATATGCGTCAATTTTCGTCGCTTAAAATGAAGAAACAATCCCTGACCGATTCCCAGTACCATGTACTGACGATATTCTATCTCTACTAGGTCAGAACAAATATTTCACCAGCTTGGACCTACTAAAAGGCTTTCATCAGATTCCGTTGGAAGAAGAGAGTATCCATACACTGCCTTCAGCACAGCCAGGGACATTATGAATTTTTGCGTATGCCTTTTGGTTTACGTTGTGCTCCCATAACTTTTACTAGAATGATAAACATTGTGTTTGGAGACTTGTTAGGAGATATCCTACATGCCTACATTGGACGACCTAGTAATCTTTTCCAATACCTTAGAAGAACTTTACGTAAATTAGAGTTAGTGCTACAAAGACTAAGGCAGCATAATTTAAGGGTAAAGATAAGTAAGTGTGAATTTTTTAAAACAGAACTAGTCTATTTAGGTTTTCACGGTGTCTAGTGAAGGTCTTAAAGTAGTCCATGATAAGGTATCGGCTATCCGTAACTTCACCGATACCTACTAACGTCAAGGGAATACAGCAAGTTTTAGGCTGTAGCGGATATTACCGGAGGTTCATTAGGAATCTACTCCATCATAGCCGCTCCCCTAACCGATCTTATAAAAAAGGGCGTAGATTTCATATGGTCTGAAAATCATCAACAGGCGTTCGACAAATTGAAAGATGAACTGTGTAGTTCTCCTATCTTGAAATTTCCTGACTTCGGTAAGGAATTCTTCATAGCAACAGACGCCTCAGACCTAAGAGTAGGTGGGGGGGGATTGCTTCAACAATATGATAAACAGTTTTTTCCCTATAGCTTTTTATTCACGTAAACTGAGACCTTCCGAAAGTAAATATGCAGTAATAGACAAGGAAGGGCTCGCTATTGTTAATTCACTCGTGCATTTTAAATTTAATATATGTATTATCCTGTCAAGGTTCTCACTGATCATAAGCCCCTAACCGACTTCTTTAAAGGCTTTAGTCACAGCCCTAAGCGAACTCGGTGGCACATGATCATCCAGGACTTTGGCGCGAGGATCGGGTATTTACCTGGGAAAGCAAATATCATGCTGACGCATTATCACGCAACCCCTCTTCATCGTGTACCGAGCCATTAGCTGAATTAATAGATATCTCAACCTCCACGCCCATTGTTAAAACTATATCTGAACAGGAAGATCTAGGCTGGAGTGCTGAACTATTACAGACGGAAGCAAAGAAAAGATCCGCAAATAGAAAAAATCATCATTGCCGTTTAAACGGAAATCCGAAGGAAAAGGAATATATAAAGTATAAGCAGCAGAATTATATCATCAAAGATAATATCCTGTGTAGATCCGTGACGAGGAAAACCTGCAACACACCACAGTTGAATAACAACCAGGTGGTGGTACCTATCTCACTCATACCCACTGTCTTAAATGGTTGCATGAAAATCCACTGCATGGACACCCGGTTATTCCCTAATGTCACAGAAAGCCAAATTCTTATTTATTGGCATACGATGCTTACAGATATAAAAAAGCACATAGCAAATTGTCGCACTTGTCAAGAATACAAAGGGCACACGAAGACACCCTGTCAGCCTAGGGGCTTACCCCGTGCCAAATCAACCCTTTGAAAGAGTACACTTAGATTTATTAACAGGATTTTACGAGTCAGACAGAGGAAATAAGCACCTCCTAGTAATCATAGATGCTTTGACTCGATATACAGAACTGATAGCGCTTAAAACAAAAACCGCAGTCGAGTGCGCTAGAAAGTTTTACGAGTGCTACATTTGTAAACATGGAATTCCACACACCCATTATATCAGACTCGGTCGGGGAGTTCAATAATCATTTCCTTAACTCCTTGTGCGAATTCCTTTGCATAAAGAAAATCAATACCATGATCTATCACCTAGAGGTCTAATGGGGCTAGTGGAAAGGGCGAATCGTAAGGTTTTAAACATTTTAAGGGTCACCTTAGCGGGGGGCAGACCCCAACTGGGACATTGCCATACCTGCGGTACTAAGCACACTTAATCACTCGTATCAAGTGTCTATTAAAATGACACCGCACGAGGCACTGTACGGTATCCCAGCTAGAAACACTTTCCATGTATTAACGCCTACAACTAATTTATCAAATCCTCTAAAGGATGTTATGGATGCCAAGCATAAGTCGATATAATATACTTCGTAAGAATCTAGAAGAAGCACAAATTATAATGAAAAGAAATCATGATAAAATAGCTAAGCCAAACTAGAACATATGCCGTGGGCGATCAGGTATACATACAAGTATACGGTACGTAAAGGTTTAAATTATAAACTGACACCTAAGTTTGAAGGCCCGTTTAACATTTTAGAAACATTAACGGCCAATAGATTTAGGGTTCAAAATGTATCCAAACCCACTGATATGAGAATAGTTCCATTGGCACATATCAGAATCTAAAGAAAGGTAGATGGAGTGGAGGGGAAAAATGGTTGTATTATGAAACTTGTATAATAATTTATATATATATATATATATATATATATATATATATATATATATATATATAATATATACTATATATATATATATATATATATATATATATATATCATATTTGTATGTAAACCTATTCTTTTACACGAGTTATTACATATATTTTACTCATTGCAGGTTTTTCAAAAAATGAATCTGTATTGTTAGGAGTGATATTGTGTGTTCAGACATCTTGTTATATGGAAAGAGCGCTAAGACGAAAGAAATAGAATTAATCATGGCTCGATTATCGAGAGAACAGACGACATTTTATGGTGTCGAGTAATATAGTCATAGAATGGATATGCAGGCCATATTTTTGCCTGTGAAGATGACGTCCTTAACTTAAAGAATGACCTGATTAGGTTTGCCATTTCGCTTAAGGAAATGCAACCAACGTAATTTTCATGCTAACTCAGGGATTTCGCTAGCTCAAAACCCTAAGCGTCGCGAAAATGTTGTCTTATGACATACAAAATAAAACCGCCGAGGCAGAGGAACTTTGCTCGTGACTTGCTGATGTGGTCTGTGCGGCACAATAATCTCGAACGCCGCAAACCCGCTTACTTCTGGCTGGACTAAACATCTTGGGATCTGTTGCGAATCTAGGCTTAGGAATTTCAAATCGCCTTAAGATAAATAATCAAAATAAAAGAATTGAGTTTTTGCAACACAAAACCGAATTAGCTTTGTCTGAACTTCGCAGCCAGTTATCCTCAATCAATCAAATAATGAGTTTGGTAAACGAAAACATTCAAATAATACCGATCAGATTATGGAAGTTCAAACATTTGCTGGCTACGTTAGCTTACTATAGTTCGAAAATAGATCATATCCGTGTGAAAATATCACATTTTTATTGAGAAATCAAAAGACTATGTAGAAGCTATTACGTTAGCGACAAAGGGTGTGTTTATCTCCACACCTCATGCCTATTAAAGATCTGACGTTAACTTTGGAGAACGGACGGGAGAAAACTAGGTTATATTCCTTTATTAGACGCCCATAAAGTAGAGTTCTATTATAGCCTAATATCAGTCAGCGTTGAAAATTATAGGATTATGATCACCATACCTTTTGATTCTTCGATGCTTGGCAATCATACAAAATAGCACCGTTTCCTACTTTCATGACGAATAACTCAAGTCCAGTAATATCCATTTGACGGGGCATGTTCTGATTTCTTCTGATAGGAAATCATTTACAGTCATTAAAGACTTAGATAAACTCACTCACTGTTCAGAAGCCATGAATAATAAAATTTGTACAGCTGACTCTTTTGAATTCTATCCTATATCAACGGATTCATGTGAGTTAGGCATAGTGCTAAACGGCTCTCTCTCTCATACAAGCGAAGGTTGTCTGAGGAAACTTTATCCCTTTTACAGTAATAAATTCAATTACAGAATGAATAATGGCTCCTGGATCCGATACGACAAAGACGGTTTCCACGTCGTATGCCCGGACGGGACCACGCCCAGCCATTCCCCAATCTTTGTAGCAGCTGATGGTTGTACGGGACATCTACAAACTACACCGTCAGGGGGTCAAACACGATAATACGTGAGAAGCGTATTTTGCGAACTATACTGGGCGTCTACAATTATCCCATCACTACCTCTCCCATTACAAACATGCGGGTGGCTCATCGTTTGACGCAACTGGCTGAGATGAACCACGCGTCACCCGACTTATGCAGGTGGAGAAAATCTTCGTTACTACGTTCTGCTGGCCGTGTTCAGCGTGACGGCCATATTGGTTATCGCCGTCAACATCTTTGCTTGGCGTAGGCTGAGGCGTACACAGAAGGATCTCCAGGAAACGTATTGTCCCGTCCAGATGACGTACCCGTTACACTCAAGTCGTTTGAGTTTAGGGCCGCTTGAAAACTGGCCATTTCATTTTGTGCCTAGGAAAATTGTCTGGAATTGTGTTGTGTGTGAAAAGCGGTCTGTATGCTGGCAAAAATGTAGGACAAGAAAGACTCACGCCTTTGCATTTGAACAGTAAAGTATCTCCCGGGCACCTAATAAAATATTATAGCCCAATATTATACATTAATATACTCCTAAAGGTATTTTGCGGGCACCTAATAAAAATATACCAGCCCTATATATTAATCTGTGCACAATTATACTATTTATAACTTATACTATTATACAATTATACTATTAAACAATTGTACCATTATATTTACCTATTACAAAGAGTGACAAGTACTCTTTAACAATTATCCATGATCATGTTGTAATCTATCAGTAACGCTATTCTTAATCAGGTTACCTATTACCATAATCTATCAGTAACCACTATTCTTAATTAGGTACCTATTATCATAATAATCATGTATACATGTTAATCTTTTGATTTTTTACCTTTTGATTATTTTTGGGTACCTAATCATATTATTACCAAACATGGATCTAGATTTTCCATGCATTTATCTTTGTTTATGAATATGTCAAAAAAAGGGTATGTAACAGAACCTTTTCATGCATTTAATCACTTGTTATGTTTATACCTAAACATATGTTACGAGCACGCTCCTAAGAAACCATGTTTAAAGTAACTTTTGTTATTCAAGGCTTGAATGGTAGCTGTCCGAGCCTAATGTAATAAATACATTTTAGAATTACATAATCGTAAATAAAAACCCATGACTGAGGTCATTGGCATTAGGAGGGTCCTACGTGACCAAGGCAGATCTAGATTACGCTATGTGATGTCTGCAGTAGCCTGGTTTAGGTTTGTTTGATATGTCATCATGTTGTTATACTGTCTATCTTTTTCAACACGCCTTCCATGGGAAGCGGTTGACCTGTTAACCTACGCCGGAAACTTGTAACTTCCGAGCCGGCGGACTACGTATGTTTTTTATGTGAATCGCTGAGATAGCTAATGTTTCGCTATCAACGTGATGCTCTGATATGGTAGTTCATTTCTATCGATCAAACGTAACGGTCTCACGAATTTTAAACGTTATCAATGACAGTAATGACCTGAGATGTTGCAATGCCAGTAACAGCCAATCCAATCAATCAGTCCCAGTTAATCTGTGTTGCATTTAAATATATCCCTTTGTTTTGGTGATAACGATATCGGACATGCTACAGCACACCTATTACCACGCTAACAAGTTTGTCCCCCACCCAATCATGGCTAGACTGAGGTGTTTTAGTTTCAATAAATTTGAATAGGTTACCTGTCCTCTTACTTAGTTAGTATTCAGTTCAATAGTCTCCAAATGAACAGCAACATATAGTTCTCCGGGCGGCAGATCGTCGCTCTACGAGAAACAGTGGGCTTTCAATACGTGCTGTTGCACAGCGTCCTTCCCATGACCGTCTCCCTTACAACAGCTAAAAATAAATGGAAAAGGAGGCACGCCTTAGACTGGGAAATTGACCGACTTTGGATAGCATTTATTTATTTGTCAGTTTATTTATTAAGTTTTTTAAACTATAAACCTTATAACCTGTGAAATTATTGAAATTCTAAATTACAGTTGCCTTGGTCCTGGTTGGAACTCTAATAGTGATTCTTTCTCTTTACTTCCCTCCCAAGGATACCAAATAGCGTTTCCCCATAAGTAAACAGGCCTTATAATTAATCTTGATTATCCTAGGTATCTGCATGTTAGTTACGTATTTTATCAGTTTGAAAGACCTCCACCACGAATGTAGCCACCCGTTAGGATAATGACGGACATTTCGACTAGCAGCATACGAAGATCCTTTTTACCAATACTATTGCTATTTGCGAACGTATCTGGCATTAAATGTTTCGGCTATGTCCGGTGCGCAAGACGTCTGCGTGAAGGCAGGTATACCTCATAGAATTCCTGCCAAGAACGGAATTTTCTCGCCCGAACGGCATCGTGCTGATAGGCTTCCCTTTGTTTCAACAGTTTGTGGGGAGGAGGATATGGAATTTTGGTCTCGAGTCATATGCAGACTTTTACTAGCAGAAGTCACGGCAGAATACATAACTGAAGACCGAGTAATATAAGGTGAGTTTCTATAATCATTAATACAGTCAGACTATAATAATTGTAAGCAAGGGTAATATTATAATCAAAAGATAATAATTTGTCATAACCATGTATTTTCCGCTAATTGAATTATATTGCCACGAGAAGTGTGAAAATAAAAATTCTTCATTGAAAACCCCCCCATTAGTTCTACTATGGCCAGCTTTCAGGCATTAACCCAAATGCATTATTAATGTTATGAATAATCACGTAGGCAAACTTATAATATAGAGTAAAGCCTGTTTACTGAATTAAAGAATATCATACCATAACGGACTGTTGCAGATCAAAGTTAATGCTATTATAAGTTTTAATCTTTGCAGATGAACAAACATTAACTTATTGCAAAGGGTTGTTACTTAGCATTTTATTTTCCCCAAACGATTATAGCATTATTTTCCCTATTACTTTTCCCTTCAGATACTACAGAAGAAATTTACGAGGTGGCCAGGAATGGGTGGGGGCATGACACAGTAAACGTGTGGTGGCTGGATCTTCTTACATTATTGGATGATATCACCAGGATTGAGCGGAGGTTCACTGGTGAAAAATTATGAAATTCTTCAGGATTTCTAACTTCTTTCACTTCAACAGCGGAATTATTCTCTCCACTGCTCCTGTCATTTTCATTCACGACCGCTGCCCCATCCATACGGCCAGAATAGTCCAGGAATGGTTTCAACGGTCGAGAGGATCTGCAGTTGCTTACTGGCCAAGTAAGGATACAGACATGAACCTCACTGAGAAACATTTAGGCTAATTTGTAAAATGTTTGGGAGCCTGAGAGGAGGAGGAGGACCAGATCAACTTTATGAACCTCTTGGAACACAATGGAAACTCTTCAACAACCGACCACAGATCGTCAGAACCATGAATCTTCTAATGATATTGAAGGAAGGTGGGTGGACTTCTCACTAATATTAAAATAAATGTAAAAAAAATTGAGTGTGCATATTTGGATTACCCCATGGCTTCCGCTGAACTTCCATGTCGTATGATGTAAAAAAAAAAAAAAAAAAATCGTAAACAGACCTATGCATATCGTTTAGCTCCAGGTCATGATTATTATAATTTATTTATTAGAAAGGAAGTGAATTTGATATTTTAAGGGAGTTCAAAATCTAAAGGGAATTTCGCTATCCTGATTTTTTTTCTTTGAAAAATTATCTAAAAAGAGAACCCAAGGACAATATCATCAACTACATTTCTCCAAATAGCTCTTTCCACAATGGACAGGTAAAATGACTGAAGGGGCTGTTTAACAATAGAGACGTCTGTCTCTTATCCTCACACGATTGATAAGAGCGAGAGGAATTTCTGTCCGTATGACATTAAAACATGTATCACAATTAATATATATTAGAAAATATAAGCCAAGTATATGTTTATCCATGTCATGTAATAATTATTGTAATGAACGGTGTGTAGGGAATAACCTCTACAGTATATTCAAGAGGGAATACAAACCCAACCATGAATACATGAAACCTCTGAATATCAACAATTGTTTATCATTGGCAACGAATTAAGTTACCATATGGGAATGGTTAAAAGTTTGCAACCAACGTTTGGGAGTCCTTCACTTTCCATTACACGTTGCGGAATTTTCTCTGTCCCTAGTAGTTTCATTTTGATTCCTCAGTAACGTCTAGTCTCTCTCTCTCTCTCTCCCTCCTCATTCTATATGTATTTACAAGAGAGAGTGAGTTTAACCCAATCCTTCTTCTCGTAATGTTGTATTTTAGAAAATCTACAGTACTATAATAATATTAGGATAACACTAAAAACACGCAGGATTAAAGATAAACAAGAAAATATTTTAAGTGGGAGCTTTTTCGTTAGCCATACACTCTATCCACAAGCATATCTAGTACTTCGTCCACTCATCGGGTCGCAACAGCCCACCTTACCCCTAGCCCCCCACCCATTTCAGTTGCAGCAAAGCCAGGCTGAGGACATCGGTAAAGCAAAAGCAAGAAGCTCGTCAGTTTGAATTATTTTACATTTTAGAATTCCAAAACCTGTAAGACGGCTTCACAACAAGAAACTCAATCCCGACACCACTCGCCCCGCCCCCGGAAAAAATATATATGCATATATTAGTTTTTAGTCAAGATTAGAGGGTGTTAATGACATATCAAAAACTGCATACTTAGCGCAGTGGGTATTTCTAGATGACATGTCACTTTAAAGTAGCTAATATAGAGAGAGCGAGAGAGAGAGAGAGAGAGATAGAGAGAGAGAGAGAGAGAGAGAGAGAGCTAATGTGTCGGACACTTTCAACATGTTCACTGAGTGTTTAGTATGTTCAATTAAGTGCTGCTGCGCTTCTCTTTATAGCTTCCTATTATATTATTGGTAGGAATGCACTGCAACCGATACTGTAAACTTGGCTTACATGATAAGGTTAAATATCCTGTTATGATGTTCGTGATTCTCTCCAATACCAATATAACTAAAATTTTGTTTTGATCAATTTTAAGTATTGCGTAATGATATGGACCGATATATAATACAGACAGTGTAAGATAACGACTTAGACGAAAGTTAAATGGAATCTTAATAAAACAAACTTATATTAAAAGTGGAGACAGTAATTTTAGTTACAGCGATATAACCTGCTCAGATTTCTTTTTTTTTTCTTTTTACTCCGTGTGTGTGTGTGTGTGTTTCTCCAACCATATACCTGGTGACTCCTCCCACTGAAAGAATTCCAGAGCATATTGGTGGAACTCCCCCCATCCCCCATCAGTAAACACTGTTACCATATAATTTTTTGAAGTCCCTCAAGAAGGTGTACCAGGGAAACCTGTGTCCAACTGTACTTACGGCGTGGCTGGAATTACAGCCGTTGAATCTTGAACAAGGTGGTTAGGCAGTAAATACTGTGGGGCAGGCCGATATAACACTCCACTTTGCCTTTCGGCCCAGGTTCAGATTGAAGGGTGGCATGAGGTGGGCATATCTGTTAAAGGACCTCAGGTTTGTATAGTTAGGAAAAATACAATTTACGACAAATTGCGATTTGTTCCGACACGTAATACAAACCTTCGGTCCTTTAACATTAGGAAGACTAACTGATTGGTGGGAGGAATCTGAGTGAGCCTCTGGAACTGACTGGAGTTCTGCGCACCTAGGCTACTCCTCCTGGTCGTAAGAGCGAGGAGGATGCCCTGCTGCCTCTGACAACTTGATCGGAGTATAGGAGCTGCATGATCAAGAGTCAGACTTCTGGGCCTGTTCGAAATGAGTGAGGGATCGTGACTCATCCGAAAAAGGGCTGTGAAGAATATTTGGGGTCAGAGACATTAATGCAAAGTTGTGGGAAGGGTTTGCATTATTGTCAGTTTCCTTCCTCCCCTTGCTAGAGGAAGGAGCGGGATTGCTTCAATGATTCTGATAAGAAACATAGAAAGGATGCTCTATGTGTAAGCTTACCGCATCAATCGTCCGACCAGCCAGTGTGAGTTCGAGTCCTATCCTCAACCCAAAGGATGAGGAATGGAGAAACGAGGTGTGGAAAGGGGAGAGCCAGTCACTCTCGCATCCTTCTTACCTCTACAACTGCACACCATGGACGAGATGCAACTTGTTCTCTTGAAGGAGCTGGGTAAGCAAACACATCTAGCAAACATCCACCACTGGTCCAGGAAATGAGGCTCCAAGGACCTGTAGGCAGTCCCGAAGGGAAAGAAAGATTGGTCGCAATAACCTATCCATCTTCCTGTCCGACATATTCTTCGGAATGATGTCCAGTACCCATCCACTGTTCTATCCATCAGCAGCGAAGTCTCTCGCGGTCTCATATCCCACTGCAGCGAAGTCTCTCATGGTCTCGTCGTCTCCGCAATGGATAAAGACACTGACACTCCATGGTGGGTGTAGATACTTATGGGTACCGGAACATACCATTAGGACAAAGTAATGACTGATCTGGATCAACCGATAAAAAAGTTTCACAGCGTAGCTTGCGCCGGTCTTGACGCTTTGACAGCTGCCCACTAACTCGTTTCGGTTGTGTGAGGCGGAGCAGTCATGCATCCGATGCGTAGTCATGTGACACTCGCCTTTGAAGGGTTATGCCGAGAGACCATACAAATCGTCTATCTTGTTGCCACCAATGCTGGAAGGCGAGATGATGATTCTCTCAAGGCATGTGCCCAACAGACGACAGTCAATTGCCTTCTAGAGACCAAGGTCCCTGATGGCAAGACAGACGTTCTCATAGTAGTTGAATCTCAACTAAGTAGAAACAATACTATGTGCCGTTGAAGACGAAGTGAATGCAGACCTACATCTTCACAGCTGAATCGAGAGAAGTTAACTCTCAAGATTCTGAACGTAGAAAAGTTCCACCGATGACACCAACCCGTGAAGACGGCTTAATCGCCGTCTTAATCCCTGTTTGTTTACAGAGGACTGAAAATGCTAAACCGCCACTTGTCATTGCTGTTCGGTGAGAAGTCGTAGTAGCAGTGAAAGCAGAGCGCTTTCAGTAATGAAAACACAAGGATTGTACTGCCTGAAGAACCGCTTCTCAGGGTGGGATTGAATCAGGGAGGACATCTATATACTTGGAAGAGCTGGGCAGGGCGGGGAACAGGCGATGTCTTCTGTTATACATCTACAATTCGGGGTGGACAATGAACAATTGCACACCTACGAATACGAGATATATTTTGAAGACAAACTCAGATGTCTGAAGATATCATTCCACATCATCGTAGCAGCAGGTGCAATGCAGCGGGAGACAAGGCTACAGACTTCTGTTACCATGCGGTAAACAGAAAGATGATAGCGAGTCTCTAGTGATATATCTCTGTCTGAAAATTCTCGCAACGTCAAAGGCGATGCATTAGAGATGGTCATCCACGTATGCGAGAATTCCAGCCAACCAGAGACCTAAGTCTGTGATTGTCAGGCAGAGATTCGGTTCGGTAGTCAGTCATTGCAGAGGAGAGAGACCATATCCGACCGTATTATCTCGGAGAGCCAGCTGGTACTGGGATGCGGCAGGCAGGGCTGGCAGGCAGCCCATACACCGCTATGCTCTCGCTCACTCGTCATCCTGAGTTGCCATGAATCCATTCCAAGGAGGAATGTGTTCAGCTAGAACCATCAAGTGCAAAAAAATACGCTCGAGCATTTGCATTTATCGAAACGGATTTTGGTAAATGCAAAGGCTGTGATGTAGTTGTTGTAACAATACCAAAAGTATCTCAAAATCAAAACTGGTAACTCCTGGGAGGTTGCAGGGCAGTCCCGAGTTGCAGTTTAATTAAGAAGATACTATTCGTCTTGGTCCCAACCCGTAGAGTTAACTACAGTATGTGCCTACACCTCGGGCAATTCAACTGATAATAGAAGCATATCACGAGGGCAATATACGTAGTATATTTGTAGGTTCCTGTAAATAGACCTCCATCCTAAATTCTCTTCCATTTGAGGAACAAGAATAAGGACTGGAAGCCGATACCCTTCATTCTCTAATGAAGAGAGCGAAGGTGAAGTTTTTCCGAAGGAAAACTTCTACGGTGATAACAGGATACCGAAGACGATAGTTCAAGCCAAACTGGATGTTCCCACCATTCTTCTCTATCCCAGGGGGTTGGCCGCCTACTGAGGCAACGGACCGTCAGGTCCATCCAGGCTGAACCCCTCCCAAGATATTTTTCCTTCAGCAGCAGTACTTCCCTCGAACGCCAGAAATTTCAGGAATTCAAGCATTCAGTGAGATTCCCGATTATCGTAGTAACAATTATCTGGATTCTCGTCTTGTCCACTCTGGACCGTGGTTTCACCCACAAGTGTTTGCAGATCATAGAGACCAGAACAATCGGTAGAGTGCTAGAAATTCCGAAGAATTCTAAGCACTCGACGAAACCCCCCCCCCCCCCCCCATTTTGTCAGACGATCATCGGTTGGTGGTCCATCCTGATTCCCGTAGAAATCGAGGATAGGCAAGAAGAATCCTTCCTCATCGGCGGGAACTTACGTCCGGTAGGACCCGAAGGTCCCTCCAGAACGCAGTCCCCGATGTGGAATCCTACGGAGAACGCTCTGCAGGATCCCTCCCCTTCCGTCGCAGCCATAGGGAGAGAGGGAATGGGGGAGAGAGATTGGACACTCGCTCGCCTTCCCTGCGGAACTAGCAGTCGGAGAAGCGAGTACGGGCAGCCATCACCGTGCACGGTGATGGCCGCTCAGTCAAGGAAAACGTTACCATCAGAAAAAAATGTTTTCCCGAGGAGAATTACGAACTTGTACTGTAGGCTAAACGTCTGCCGCCACCATGACCGTCGTCTGGGTGGGCTGAGCGAGCACCTGACAGGAGAGAGCCGATACTGTCCTCCCACGCGTCCCAGTCCTCGTCGAGGTCGAAACCTCTCAAGAG
This sequence comes from Macrobrachium nipponense, assembly GCF_015104395.2. NCBI lineage: Eukaryota > Metazoa > Arthropoda > Malacostraca > Decapoda > Palaemonidae > Macrobrachium > Macrobrachium nipponense. The sequence goes on along the minus strand of NC_087223.1, from coordinate 21,445,446 downwards.
GACCAAAGGGGGTGCCCACCACGGTCTCTGCGAGCGAGGCTGGACCAGTTCCAGGCGAGGTTGAACCAGGTCCAGGCAAGGCTGACCCAGGCGAGGCTGGACCCAGTGGCCAGGGGGGGAGCCTCATTACGTGAACGGTCTGGTGGGAATGTCACGTCAATCCTGGGAACTAGCAGATCGCTGCGAGAGCAATCGCTGGCCTGGCGGGAGTCGCCTGAGCTACTGCTACCAGTCTTCCGCTCCGTTCCTGGGTCGGTGGTGGCGAGCAGCTCGGCTGCCTGGACTCTGGCTGCACGGTCACCCGGGGACAACCATACACTCAGTACCTCTCGCGAACGAGTGGGCCGAGACGGTCCTGGTGCCGAGGCAGTACCTCTGGTGCAGGAGAGGAGGTACCGTGTTAGCCAGTACCCCTCCGGTCCCCGTCTTCTTCTTCCTTGCAGGAGAGACGGGGCCTGTTCCCAAAGGAACAGGAGGACCAGCAGAAGCCCCAACAGTTCCACCGGAGTGGGACAGACCCTTAGGAGGTCTCTGAGTGAGACTTCTTAAGGGGGGAAGAGGCTACCTTCTTCTTCTTCGGCTAGAGGGGGCTTGGAAGTCAAAGGGGAGAGGCGGCAGAAGACGATGACGACACCTTCCTCTTCTTCCTGGACTTCCTCTTTGCCAGTTCCCTTAGGATACCGACAGGTCCTCCATTCAGGACGGAGCTGGGGCAGTTGCGTAGCAACACAGCCCAACTGCACCTGTCTGGAGGGACCTGCGGGAGCAGCAGTGGAGAGAACGCTTCCTCGAGGTAGGGTTACGAAACTCCTACCTGGCAGGTGAAGTGTCTGCCCCCCCCCCCCTGACCCCCCCCCGACTGGTTGACCGTCGTCTGGGTGGGGCTGAGCGTGCACCTGACAGGTGACAGCTGATACCGTCCTCCGACTCTTCCAAGTCCTCGTTTGAGGCCGAAACCTCTCTGAAAGAAAGAAATTAATTAAAAGAGGGCTGGGTGGCCCGCCTCCACTGGTCTCTGCATGCATGGACCCGCGGGAACGTCACGTCAACCCTGGGTACCGGACGATCGCTGCAAGAGCGATCGCCAGTCTGGCGAAAGTCACCCGAGCGACTCCTACCATCTTCCACTCCGTGCCTGGGTCCTGACACTGAGAGTACTCAGCAGTCGGACCTAGGCTGTACGGTCACCTGTAGGTGACTGTACACTCGTAACACTCGCAAGCGGGCGGCCGAGATGGTTCCGGAACCGGGAGAGGAGATACCAGCGGTAGCCGGTACCCTCCATGGTCCCCGTCTGCTTCCTCCCCGAGGAAGGAGACAGGCCCCTTTCCCTGAGGAACGGGAGGCTCAGCAGAAGACCCACCTGTCTCATGGGAGTGAGACAGACCCTTAGAAGTCCCGTGACGAGACTTTTAGAGGGGGGAGACCACCTTCTCTTTTACGGCAAAGCCTTAAAAGTCAAAGGGGAGATGCATGAAGATATGATGATCTCAAAGAGAGGAGGATGACAACATTTGACGACACTCTTCCTCTTCAGTTCCTCCGAATTCTGCCAGATTTCTACCATCAGGAGTAGATAAACATCACAGGGCAGCGCGACAGCTTCCTCCAGTGACATAACTCCTGGTAGTAGTGGTAATGAATATGATTATCAGCAGGGATCTGTCACACACTGAAGATCGGTACGCAACATTGCTACGAGTCATAGGTACAATTCCAAGGTTAGGATAACCAATACGAAGAGCATCCAACCAATACTGCTGAAAAACACAATCACCACTAGTCTGTGGGGGAAAAAGGGAAAAATATTAAAGTAATGAGGATATTCCTCACGCATCCAAGGGCACCGCCCTCCGAATGAGAGGAGATTCCCCAACATCAACACCGCACACCCATCCTTCTACCTTCTTCCAATACAAGTGAAAGAAGGAGAAGAGAAATTACCATAACAAAACACGGACAAACCTTTGAAGTTCCCTTGGTAATTCCCAAGCGTAAGCATAATTTCCGGATGAATACATGTCCCGTTACAGGATCAATATCACTTACATTAAATACATGTCTCATCCTCACGTTAAATACATATCTCGTCCTCATGCAGGTCTGAGCCAGTGTTAAAGGGCGAAAGAATGTAAATAATATGTTGGCATACCTTAGCCACTGACTTTTAACACAGTAGAGGGGCGGGTTACAAAGGGCTATCCACAAAAAGTGGGTTGTATATTAATTAAAAAAACAAGGACAAACCTTTGTTTAGTATTCATATCAAACACGTATATGCATAATTATTTAAACACAAAAAATAAACCAAAAGGATCCCACTGGGGAAAAAGATCAACGACCAGTCAGCCAGAGCTCACAAACACATCTTCATTGGAAGACGGCCGAAACGAAAGCAAAGTGGTGTTTACATCCGGGCAGGCTAGCCTGCCCCACGGTAGCTACTGCCTAACCCCCTTGTTCAAGACTCAACGGCCGTAATTCCACTACGCCGTAAGTACATTCCTAATGTTAAAGGACCGAAGGTTTGTATTACGTGTCGGAACAAATGCTCTGTACTGGTAGTCTCCGGTTTACGGTGGAGGTTCTGTTCCCGATGGAGTGCCGTAACCCGAAAAAAGTAGTAAATCAGAACATTGTAATAGTACATAATGGGAATAAATGGCGCTTGCAAGGCCTTCAAGGTTTCATTGAATTTGGTTCAGTCTTTTTGAGGAAATAAACATTTAATTTTTAAAGTACATGAATTTTGAGAAAATAGCAAAATCACAATTTTTGCAAGTAAATTGTATTTTTCCTAACTATACAAACCTGAGGTCCTTTACATAAGGATTAGTTACATCGTAGCTGGAATTACGGCCATTGAATCTTGAACAAGGTGGTTAGGCAGTAACTACGTGTGGCAGGTGGTAGGCTAGCCTGCCCAGATGTAAAACACTCCACTTTGCCTTTCGGCCCAGGGTACATATTGAGTGTGGCATGAGGTGGGCATATATGTAAAGGTCCTCAGGTTTGTATAGTTAGGAAAAATACAATTTACTTGCAAAAATTGTGATTTGTTCCTACATGATACAAATCTAAGTGAGCCTCTAGACCTGACTGGAGTTCTGCGCACCTAGGCTACTCCTCCTGGTCATAAGAGTGAGGAGGATCCCCTGTTGCATCTGACAACTTGATCGGAGTATAGGAGCTGCGTGATCAGACTTCTGGGGCTTTTCAAAATGAGTGAGGATCGTGACTCATCCAGAAAAAGGTCTGTGAAGAATATTGGCATCGGAGACATTAATGCAAAGTTCTGGGAAGGGTTTGCATTATTGTCAGTCTCCTTCCTCCCCTTGCTAGAGGAAGGAGTGGGATTGCTTCTATGATTCTGATAAGAAACATATAAAGGATGCTTATGTATAAGCTTACCACATCAATCCTCCGACCAGCCAGTGTGAGTTCGAGTCCTATCCTCAACCCGAAGGAAGAGGAGCGGGAGGACTAGGTTGTGGAATGGGAGGGAGCCAGTCACTCTCGCATCCTTCTTACCTCTACAACTGCACACCATAGACGAGATGCAACTTGTCCTCTTGAAGGAGCTGGGTAAGCAAACACATCTAGCAACCAACCACCACTCATCCAAGGAAAAGAGGTTCTAAGGACCTGTGGGCAGTCCCGAAGGGAAAGAAAGATATGGTCACAATGACCTATCTATCTTCCTGTCCGACATATTCTTTGTAGTGATGACCAGCACCCATCCACTAGTCTATCCCACTGCAGCGAAGTCTCTCACGGTCTCGTTGTCCTCTGCAGTGGATAAGACACTGACGCTCCATGGTGGTGGGTGTCAATACTTATTGGGTACAGGAAACACACCAGTAGGAAACAAACTAATGACTTATCTGGATCAACCGATACGAAGTTCACAGCATAGCTTGCGACGTTCTCAGACGCTTCGACAGCTGCTGACTGACTGCGTTCGGTTGTGTGAGGCGAGCCGTCATGCATCTGAGGCGTAGTCACGTGACACTCGCATTTTGAAGGGTTATGCCGAGAGACCATACAAATCGTCTATCTTGTTGCCACCAATGCTGGAAGGCGAGATGATGATTCTCTCAAGACATGTGCCCATCAGACGAAAGTCAATTGCCTTCTAGAGACTGAGGTCCCTGATGGCAAGATAGAAGTTCTCATAGTAGTTGAATCTCAACTAAGGAGAGACAATACTATGTGCCGTTGAAGACGAAGGTGATTAGGTGAATGCATACCTACGTCTTCACAGCTGAATCGAGAGAAGTTAACACTCAAGATTCTGAACGTAGAAAAGTCCCACCGATGACACCAACCCGTGAAGACGGCTTTAATCCCTGTTGTTTTACAGAGGACTGAAGATGCTAAACCACCACTTCATTGCTGTTTGGTGAGAATCAGAGTTGAAATGAAAGTGGAGCGTTTTTCAGTAATGAAAACAAAGGGATTGTACTGCCTGAAGAACTGCTTCTCATGGGCTGGATCAGGGAGGACATTTACATACTTGGAAATAGAGCTGGCATGGCAGGGAACAGGCAATGTCTTCCGTTATTCATCTACAATTCGGGGTGGACAAAGAATAATTGCACACCTACGAATACAAGATGTATTTAGAAGACAAACTCAGATGTCTGAAAGAAATCATTCTGTGTCATCGCCAGTGGCAGGTGCGATGCAGCGGAAGACGAGGCTACAGACTTCTGTTACCATGTGGTAAACAGAAAGATGACGAGTCTAGTGAGATATCTCTGTCTGAAAATTCTCGCAACAGCAAAAGGCGATGCAGTAGAGATGGTCCATACCTGTATGCAAGAATTCCAGCCAACCAGAGACCTAAGTCTGTGATTGCCGGCAGAGATTCGGTTTGGTAGTCAATCATCGCAGAGGACGAGATACAATATCCGGCCGCACTATCTCGGAGAGCCAGCTGGTACTGGCTGCAGCAGGCAGGCAGCCCATACACCGCTAGCTCTCGCTCATTAGTCATCCTGAGTTGCCATGAATCCATTCCAAGAAGGAATGTGTTCAGCAAGAACCATCGAGCGCAAGAAAAAATGCTTGAACGTCTGCGTTTTACCTGAAACGGATTTTTGGTGAATGCAAACGCAGTGGTATTGTTGTTGTAACAATACCACAAGTATCTCAAAATCAAAACTGGTGACTCTTGGGAGGCTTGCACGGCAGTCCCGAGTTGTAGTTCAATTAAGAAGGTACTATTCGTCTCAGTCACAACCCGTAGAGTTAACTACAGTATGTGCCTACACCTCGGACAAATCAACTGATAACAGAAGCATGTCGAGAGGGCAATATTCGTAGTATTTGTAGGTTCCTGTCCATAGACCTCCAGTCTAAATTCTCTTCCATTAGAGGAACAAGAATAAGGCTGGAAGCCAACCCCCTTCATTCTCTAATGAAGAGAGCGAAGGTGAGTTTTCCCAAGGAAGACTTCTACAGTGAGGACAGGATACCGAAGACGAAGTTCAAGCCAAACTGGATGTACCCACCCATTCTTCTCTATCCTAGGGTTGGTCGCCTACTGAGGCGACAGACCGTCGGGTCCATCCAGGCTGAGCCCCTCCCGAAATATTCTTCCTTCAGCAGCAGTACTTCCTTCGAACGCTAGAAATTTCAGGAATTCGAGCATTTGGGGAGATTCCCGATTATCGTAGTAACAATTATCTGGGATTCTAGTCTCACCAACTCTGGATTGTGGTTTCACCCTAAGTGTTTGCAGATCATAGAAGACCAAAACACTTGGAGGGTGCTAGAAACTTCGAAGAATTCTAAGCACTCGACGAAACTCCCCTCCCCCCCACAAATTTCGTCAAACGCTCATCGGGTGGTGGTCCTCCCGACTCCTGTAGAAATCGAGGATTGGGCAAGATCCTTCCTCAACGACGGGGACTAACGTCCGTTAGGACCTGAAGGTCCCTCCAGGAACGCAGTCCCCGACGTGGAATCCTACGGAGAATACTCTGCAGGATCCCTCCCCTTCCTGTTGCAGCATAGGAAGAGGGGGAATGGGGGAGGAAGATTGGACGCTCTCACTCGCCTTCCAGCGGAACCAGCAGTTGGAGAAGCGAGTTACGGGCAGCCATCACAGTTGGAGGTGAATGGCCGCTCCAAGTCTAGAAAACGTTGACCGTCTGGAGGGAAACGTTTTCTCGAGGAGGGTTACGAAACTTCGTACTGTATGGCTAAACGTCTGCCACCACAGTGACCGTCGTCTGTGTGGGGCTGAGCGGGCACCTGACAGGAGAGAGCTGATACCGTCCTCCAACGCGTCCCAGTCCTTGTCGAGGTCGAAACTGATTATATATTGTATAATTGTTATTGGTATTTTATGCATTGTTGAAATATGGTGGGTGTCCTATATATGTACAGCATATGGTTGATTCTAGGTGTCTGTTGATGTATTTAATTTTGTGTTGTGACGTCATAGAAAAGATGGCGGCAGCGTCGGGGGGATGTAAACAATAACACGGGCAGTGAGCAGGCACGGTGCTGGTGGTGTGTGGTTGATAGGGAGAGCTCTCTGTCTGGTAGGAGTTTTTTGGGTCGTAAGTCTTGTTGTGCTGTTGTTCTAAGGTGATTTCTGGAGTATACTGAAGTTGGAGAAAGCGTACAAGTGGGTAGATTATTCATTTGTGTAAATAAAAGGGGTTAGGCTAGGCTAAAATTCTAACTGGTAGCAGACCGTGGTTGATCAAAGATGCCTGGATCTGACAGTGAACAAAGGGAGACTACTGGATGGAGAAGTGAGTCCTAGGTTTAGCAGATACAAGAAGAATACAAAGAATGGAAAGGTCAAGCCAAAGATTGGCTATTGTTGTATGGAGAAGATACAAAATACCTGGTGATAGAAATGAGAATGAGCTTAAAAGGGAAGTCCAAGAGCTAGTGGAAGCATTAGATAGAGATAAACTTACTGGTACAGAGGGTCCAAAGTTAATCCTAGAGAAACTAGATGAAGCCTATCTAAAAGACTTGGTAATGGAGAATTAAGGCAGAATAAAAAGATACCTTCTAATAAGAAGAGAATCTAGTGAAACGATGGCGGACTATTTAATTAGATACAAGAAGGCAGCATCTGAGTGTGAAAGAGCAGTGGATGAAAGGAAAGGTGAGCTTGAAGGGGAAGTCAAGGGTTATCATGTAATAGAGCAAGCATATCTCATGGAAAATAAAAAACAAATGGTATTATCGGCTTGTGGGCAAGAAAAGCTAGAGTACGAAACAGTGTCGCAAACAATGAAAAGACTATTTGAGGGAATAGGGACTAAAGAGGAACGGGAATGGTGGGGGTCGTCAGAAGGCAATGCCAGTTCTGGGAGAGGGAGGGAAAACCAGAGATATCGAGGAAGATGGAACCGAGGTAGGAGTGGTAGAAATCCTATAAACAAAGAAGGGAAGGTAACAGTATGTGCAATATGCAGCTCGGAATGGCATTGGGCTAGGGATTGTCCTCAGAATTTTCACAATAGGAAGAAAACTGAAACAAGACTAGAAGAGAATAAGCTGAAAACAGAAACTGGGACAGAAGAAGAAGAGGCTTATGTAGAAGTTAATAAAATAGTGGAAGCGTCGTGGGAGGTGGTTGATGCAATTTTGGACACAGGGTGTAAATTAACAGTGCGGGGAATTGTGACTAGCACATATTGTCATGGATTTGAGTCAGGAAGAATTGAGGAGAATGAGGGACACTAGGACAGAGTCTAATAGTGTTTAATTTTGGTGAGACATCTTATAAGTCCAAAGGAATAATAGCAATACCGGTGATACTAAAAAACAGAAAGTTCTGGTGATACTAAAAAAACAGAAAGTTTTATTTGAAGATAGAAATTCTGCAGGGTGATATACCCTGGCTGATAGGTAAGCAAACCATGAGTAAAATGGGTATGACCCTAAATTTGAAAGAAAATTGTCATAATAGAATATTAGGGGGAATGAAAGTAAAGTTAAGCGAAGAAACGAAACAGGGTTCATTTAAGAGTACCTCCTTATAATACCCTATAAGGAGGAGGAAGGTAGAAGAATTATTACTGGAGGGTTGGAAGGGAAAGAATCTTGAGGGAACTTAATAACACAATGAAGAAATTACATTTACAGTTTGGTCATGGAAGTGGAGATGAAATATGGAAGCTAACGAGGAAGCACAATGGAGTAATGGGTTAATCGAAAAAGAAAAAGAGGAAATAAGAAAGTTACTAACGGAACTGATTGAAAATTGTGAGGTTTGTAAAAGATACAAAAGAAACCCCGCCAAACCAGTAGTAGGCTTTTCTTGGAGTAAAACAAAACGTTTAATGAAATTGTAGCGATGTGGGAGAGAAAAGAAGAGAAAGTTCTTGGTAATAGTGGATATGGCAACGAGGTATTGTCAGGCCTGTTGGATAAAAGATAAGAAACCAGAAACTATAATAAAGACACTTTTTGAGTGCTGGTTTGCTATATTTGGAGCGCCCTCCAAAATATTGTCAGATAATGGGGGAGAATTTCAAAATGAAAAAGAAAGATGGAATATTAAAGTATTAGCCACAGCATCAGAATCCCCGTGGAGCAACGGATTATGTGAAAAGATGTAGGCATGATCAAGGGAAGTGTAAGAAAGATGATGGAGGAGGAAGAAGTAGATTGGTCCATAGCATTGAAATGGGTAGTGAGTGCTAGGAACTACTTAATGAATAATGGAGGTTTCTCTCCCAACCAATTGGTACTTGTAAAAAACCCTTCACTGCCTAACCTAATGGGAGAAGAAAGTTCAAGTCCTGCAAGCAGAGAAAAAGGGATGGATGAGGGTATGGTAAGGGACACACTGAATGCAATGCACAAGGCCTGAGAAGCGTTTATAAAAAATGAGTCTTGTAATAAAATAAGAATAGCGTTAAACAAAAACATCAGAGAACATAAATTTGAAGAAGCAATGGTAGGAGATGAGGTATTCTATAAGAAGGAAAATGAAAATGAATAGAGAGGACCTGCTCAGGTAGTGTAGTATCGGGGTAAACAATAATAGTCAAACATTGGGATTCTTTAAGAGAAGTAACTAGGATACATGTGACAAGGATTCAACTGACGATCACCATACAGAAGAGATATCTGCTAGAATAGATAAATCCCATGGTGGGAAAGGTAGATCAGGTGGCCCAAATGAAGGGGAAGTAGATTGGCAAGAAGGAGAGGAGATAATAGTAGGTGGGAGAAGGAATGCAGACACAGAAGACTATAGAAAGAGAGGTGATAGAGGAAACAGTGGAAGATACCGGGGAAACTGGGTCAATAGAAGGCGAGTTAATGGAAGAGATACCAAATTCAAAAAGGGAAATAGAGTTAGAGCTATAAACAATGATACAGGACAAGTAGAAGAATGGACTATATTAGGTCTTGCAGGAAAAAGATCAAGCCAAGCATGGGCTGATTCGTACAATGTACAAGACTCACAGTCAGGTGACAAAGGGTGGGTTAACTTGAGGGATTATAGTCAGGTAGAAAAAATTGAAGATGAAGAGGAGGTGTTGCTGGGATTTGAAAATAGAAGCATAATGGAAGCTAAAGAAAAGGAACTTCAAAGTTGGAGAGATATTATGAGGAGGTAAATGATGTTGGACAAAAAGCTATATCTACAAGATGGATAGTAACTGAAAAGATAAAAGGGGGGGAAAGGATATGTAAAGCAAGTTTGGTAGCTAGAGGGTTTGAAGAAGAGATGGCAGAGTGCGAAAAGGACGCTCACACATGCAATGCTGAAATTTTAAAATTTTGTCTAATCATAATAAAGGTGAAAAATTGGAATTGATATACATTGGATGTCAAAACTACATATTTACAAGGTGACGAAATACAAAGAGAAGTGTATTTGGAGCCACCGAGGGAAGACGGTTGGAGGGGGTTGGATTATGGAAGTTGAAGAAAACCGTCGATGGGCTCAAGGATGCAGCAAAAGCATGGTGTTGTAAAGTGGTGAAAGTAGTGAAGGAGCTTCAAGGTAAGAGAAGTAGACTAGAACCTAAAATATTCTTTTGGAAAAAGGACAATAAATTGAATGGCATTTTGTGTACACATGTAGATGATTTTTGCTACGGAGGAACTGAAGGATTTTTAAAGGAAACGATTGGGAAATTAAAAGGAAAATTGCAAGTAGGAGAACAAGAGAGTAAAAGGTTCATGTATAGGAGTAGTAATAGAGCAGAAGAGAATAGATTTTCCCTTAATCAGTGGCAGTGTATAAATTCTACAAGAGAACCAGAGGCTAGAAGATATACGGGTAATAGAGTGCTAGAACAAATGATCAGTGGTAGGACAGCTGAATTGGGTATCACTAACACATGCAAGAATATCATTATGGTGTTAGCGAATTAAGTAAAGCATTTAAAGAAGGAACAACTCAGGATAGGAAGAAGAAGCTTATTAAAATTGTAAGAAAAATGATAATTTGTCGAAAATTGCATTTTTCCTACTATACAAACCTGAGGTCCATTTACAATAGGAAGGTAACTAGCGGCAGCTGGACGGTCGTAAGCTTCGAACAAGGGAGTTCGGTAGTTAACTGCTTGTCCGACAGTGCGCGCGCTGCGCAACTGGGAGGTGAAGAATCACTTTTGCTTTAGGCCCAGGCAAAAAATGCAGAGTGAGGGGTGGCATGAGGTGGGACTATATGTAACAGGACCTCAGGTTTGTATAGTTAGGAAAAATGCAATTTTGGACAAATTGTCATTTGTTCCGGTACGGTATACAAACCTTTTGGTCCTTTTACAATAGGAAGACTCACTTCTTGGTGGGAGGAATCTGAGTCTTTGAGAACAGACAGGTGTTCGCCCAACCTTGGATTGCCTCCTGGTCGTAAGAGCGAGGGAGGTATCCTAGCCTCTGACCCAAGTGATCGGGGTATGTTACCGCAGGATCAATGGTCAGACCTCTGGACACAAGTAATAAGAGAGAGGCAAGCGTCTCTTAAAACTAGCAAGCAAGAACTTGTTCCTGTTGCAAGAGCAACATAAAGTTATGGTTTCTCTCTTGTTGGCTTCCACTTCCCCCCCCCCCCCCCTCCCCCCCCCCCCCTTCTTGGGTGGGGGGAAGTGGTGGATATTCACTCCTATCCCTAATGAAAGGGATAGGATGGGGCTCGGTCAAGTAGCCTACCTGCATCGCCTCCTGCCCAGCGTAGTGACTACCGCGTCCCTCTGCCCACAGGTAGAGGTAGAGAAAAAGATTGGGAGGAGAGGGCCATTCACCTTCTCAATCACCTATCCCTTCATGCAGTCACACCAGGAAGCGATGCTGTTCGGTCCGCTTGGAGCTGGGTAAGCTACACAACCGTGTTGAGCAGCCACCACGGGGTTCCTAAGGAACAATTGTCCAAGGACCTGTGGGTTATATCCTGAAGGTAGAAGGAGGTGCATGTGGTCTGGTTGGACCAGACCCCTGCCTTCAGTACCTGCGCCACGGAGAAGTTCATGTGAAACGCGAAGGAAGGACCAATATCTCTGACTTCATGGGCTCTCGGACGAAGGGTACGGATGTCGTCGCTACATCAGCTTCGTATGCCCTCCTGATCACCTCACGCAGCCAGCAGAAAGAGTGTTCCTGTAACTTCTTCTTGGTCATCCCGGTGCTAATGAAGATGTGTCAACACTCAGACCTGAGGGTGTCAAGTTTTCTTAAGATAGCGCCGTCGCGCCCACCCTCACGGGACAAAGCAGCATCTCCTTCGCATCGAAGGCAGTGAAGTCCATTAGGGAGGGGACTATGAAGAACTCGAAACTGATCGGCAGGGACCAAAGGAGTCTGAGTCTTTGCTACGAAGTCGGTAGATGAAATAGAGCGTAACAGATCCCCCATACCCCTGGATGCTTGACTCACAGGAAAAGCCATACTGGGTCTATCCGTCTGCAGCGAAGTGTCTCGCATTCTCGAATCCCATTGCAGCGAAGCCTCTCGTGGTCTCATATCCCCCTGCGGCGAAGTCTCTCCGTCTCTGTAGTGGATAGGACACAGACACTCCATGGTGGGTATTGATGGTATGGGTACTGGACAGCTAGTATGACGAAGTAATGATTGATCTGGAACAACCAAACTAAGTCCACAGCATAGCTCGTAACTGACTTGGGCGCTTTGACAGCTGCCGACTGACTGCGTTTGGTTGTGTGAGGCAAGCTGTCCAAGCATCCGAGCAAGTCATGGGACTTTCTCCTTTAAAGGGTTATGCCGAGAGACCATACAAATTGTCTATTTGTTTGCCACATGCCAAGTCTGAGAATTCTGTCTTGATGGCAAGACAGAATTCTCATAGTAGTTGAATCTCAGCTAAGGAGAAACACACTGTGCCGTTTGAAGACGAAGGTGGAAGTGAATGCCACCTACGTCTTCACAGCCGAATCGAGAGAAGTAATTCTCAAGATTCTGAACCTGTGCTTACAAAGGACTGAAAACGCTAAAAACCGATATTTCATTGCTGTTCGGTGAGGAGTCGTAGTTGCAATGAAAGCGGGGGGGGGGCGCTTTCAGTAATGAAAACACAGGGATGTTTATTGCCTGAAGAACTGCTTCTCATGGGCTGATCATCTTCTTCAGGTTATCCAGGGAGGACAATACTTGGAAGTAGAGCTGGCAGGGCGGAGAGCAAGCGATGTCTTCCGTTATATCTGTAATTCGGAGTGAACAATGAACAATTGCACACCTACGAATACGAGATATTTTAGAAGAAAAACCCAGATGTCTGAAGAAATCATTCCGCATTATCGCAGGGGTGCGATGCAGCGGGAGACTAGGCTACAGACTTCTGTTACCGTGCTGTAAACAGAAAGATGATAGAGTCCATTGAGATATCTCTGTTTGAAAATTCTCGCAATGTCCAAGGCGATGCAGTAGATGGTCATTCATGTATGCGAAAATCCCCATCAATCAGAGGCCTAAGTCTGTGATTGTCGGGCAGAGATACGGTTCGGTAGTCAATCATTGTAGAGGACAGACACATAAACTGACCGTGCATCTCGGAGAGCCAGCTGGTACTGGGCTGCGTCGGCAGCCCAATACACAGTTAGCTCTCGCTCCCTCGTCATCCTGAGTTGCCAGGTAATCCATTCCAAGAAGGAATGCGTTCTGCTAGAACCATCGAGCGTAAAAAATAAGCTCGAGCAATTGTATTCAAACGAAACGGATTTCGGTGAATACAAAAGCTGAGGTGGTGTTGTCGTAACAATACCATAAGTATCTCAAAATCGAAACTGGTAACTCCTGGGAGGTTGCAGGCAGTCCCGAGTTGCAGTTCAATTAAGATACTATTCGTCTCGGTATGTGCCTACGCCCTGGACAAGTCAACTGATTAACAAAATCATGTCGCGAGGGTAATATATGTAGTATACTTGTAGGTTCCTGTACAAAGACCTCCATCCTAAATTCTTTTTCATTCGAGGAATGAGAATAAGGTTGGAAGCCGACACCCTTCATTCTCTAATCAAGAGAGTGAAGGATAAGTCTTCCCCAAAGGAAAGCTTCAATGGTGATAACAGAATACCGAAGACGATAGTTCAAGCCAAACTGGATGTTCCCGTCCGTTCTTCTCTATCCCAGGGTTGGTCGCCTACTGTGAGATATTCTTCCTTCAGCAGCAGTGCTTCTTCCAAATGCTAGAAATTCCAGGAATTCGAGCATTCGGCAAGATTCCTGATTATCGTAGTAACAATTATCCGGGATTCTTGTCTAGCCCACTCTGTACCGTGGTTTCGCCCAAGTGTCTGCAGATCGTAAAAAATCCGAACACTATGAGAGTGCTAGAAATTCCGCAGAATTCTAAGTGCTCGGCAAAACCCCCACCGAATTCGTCAGACGATCATCGGTTGGTGGTCCTCCTGATTCCTGTAGAAATCGAGGATGGGGCAGATCCTTCCTCAACGACGGGGGACTTACGTCCGGTGGACCCGAAGGTCCCCCCAAGGAACGCAGTCCCCTACGTGGAATCCTACAGAGAACGCTCTGCAGGATCCCTCCCCTTTCCCTTGTAGCTGTAAGGAGAGAGGGAATGGGGGGGAGGAATTGGATACTCGCTCGCCTTCCCAGTGGAGCTAACAGTTGGAGAAGCAAGTACGAGCAGCCATCAACTTGCGGCGATGGCCTCTCAGAGTCTGGGAAAATGTATCGTCAGGAGAAAACATTTTCCCGAGGAGGGTTACGAACTCGTACTGTAGGTTAAGCGTCTGCCGCCACCGTGAACGTCGTCTGGGTGGGGCTGATCAAGCACCTGACAGGAGAGAGCCGATACTGTCCTCCGACGCGTCCCAGTCCACGTTGAGACCGAAACCTCTCAAGAGGACCGAAAGGGAGCGCGCCCTGTTCTCTTGAATGCGTGGTCCAGACGGACTGTCACGTGAACAGCAGTGATGGTCCCTCCAAGAGTCTGGGAAGCGTCATTCGTCCTTGCCAGCCCCCCCCACCCTCACGGTCATTCCTGCTTGCCTCGTTCCTCCTGGTGTAGCCTAAGGAGGTTGAAGGGACAGGTGAGGGAGAACCTGATGCTCCTACCCTTCCTACTAGGCATGCTAGTAGACTGGGATGACTGCAGGCGATTGCTAACCAGCGGTGGCGATTGAGCTGCAGGTCTGACCAGCGGCTTCTTGTTGCGGAGAAAAGCTGGACCAAGGAATGGAGCGTCTGTCTTATGTCAGGGGAGCTGTTATGAGAGCTCCTCCCCTGCCTACCAGCAGAACCAGTAGGCTGGGAGGACTGTGATGATCATCAACCACGGTGATGGTCGAGTTGCTGGTCTGGACCAGCTGTTGGTGATCATTCCCCGAGGTCGTTGTGCTGACGAATCAGCACAATGACCTCAGCAAAATTCCTCTGGACCTCAGGAGTGCCCGCATCTTGAGGAGTAGGACCATCAAGCCCCTCCAGCAAGAGCGATTCCCGAGACCCTCCTTCTTCAGAGGGAGGAACAGTGGCAGACCCCTCCCGGTCTCCTCTGCCACTTGCGCATGCGACCTAGTCGATCCGAGGACAGTGCCTGGCATGTAGGACGTCGTGGCGGGCGCGCCCCTCACGATCACTCCTTGTTATCTCGCCCCCCTTCCCGGTGTAACCCGAGGAAGTTGGATGGAAACAGGAGAGGAAGACCTGACGCTCCCCCCTCGCTCACCGGCAGAACCGGTGTGCTGGGGGGCTGCAGGCGATCGCCAATGGTGGCGATCGAGCTGGCAGGCCTGGTCGTGCCGCTCCCCTGGGCGAGTGACTGGACCGAGAACAGTGGCCCCGGTCTCGTGCGTCAGAGGAGCTGCTGCTGTCTATCTGTGCCGGTCCCCAGTGGGAGCAGCGGTCAGGGGACCTGTAGAGACCACTGTCGCGATGGGACCCGGTGGCCGTTCTCACGGCACGTCGAACCGCTGGAACCAGTCGAGGCTGGTTCCTGCGATCGAGGGGACCTCTTACCAGCCTCCGCCCATGGTCGGTCTAGGACTGTCACGGCAGCCCTGGTAACCAGCTGGTCGCTACGAGAGCGGCTCTCGCCAGCCTTCTGCTCCGTGCCTTGGTCCTGGCGCCGAGCGAACTCGGATGTCTGGGCCTTGGCTGCACGGTCGCCAGCGGGCGCCCGTACACTCGGTACCTCTCGCAACCGAAAGGCCGAGCCGGAACCTGGTGTAGCAGCAGCGCCCCTACAGCAGGCGAGGAAGTACCAGTGTTAGCCGGTACTCCTCTGGTCCCCTTTTTCTTCTTCCTTGCGGAAGGAGAGACAGGCCCTGCTCTTCAGAGGACCAGCAGAAGGACCCACTGTCCCACCGGAGTGAGAACGGGCCCTTAGAAGTTCCCGAAGGAGCCTTCTTAGGGGGGAAGGAGGCAGCCTTCTTCCTCGGCTTGGAAGCCTGGGAGTCAAAGGGGAAGAGGCGGCAGCAGTCGACGAAGACGAAGACGACGACGACACCTTCCTCTTCTTCTTTGTCGGCTCCCTCAGGGACAGGCATCAAGTCCTCCATCCAGGATGGAGCCGGGGCTACTGTTGCCGATGCAACAGGGCCCGGCTGCACCTGTCTGGAAGGACCAGCGTCTGGGGCAGGAACACTGCGGCTGGAACGACGTCGGCAGGTGCGGAACAGCAGGAACAGTAGCAGCGGCTGGTACGGCAGACAGGGCAGGTACTCCGGAGACGGGGCAGCAGCCAGCGACATCCTGGTACCGGCGGCAGGTCCATGGGCGAGCTCTTCGGGCAATGGAAGACCGGGGCTTGGCAGCACAAAGAACCAGGAGGGGAGGCACGCCCCTCCTCGGCACGGCACAATCGGGCCATGCACGGCGGCCGTTGCGTCACAGACATCACGAGATGGGGTGTAAACCACCAGGTGAGGAGGGGCGGCATACCATGGAGACAAGATCTTGTAGTGGTGATTACCGCTCCATGGGGTGACCGGCACAGCTCCCGCCAGATGCTGGAGCAGCCCCTGGACGTTCGCGTGCCCTAAAGTCCCAGCGACATCCACCCAACCTGGCCAAGGTCGTCACCTGCAGCAGGAGCCCTGAGAAGCAATATCGGAAGTTAAGTTATCCCCGGGGGGGTGTCGTGGTGGGGGGGAGCCCCACCCTGAGCGAACGGTAAGACCCTGAATTACAAATGCCACATCGGGTAACGGAGCGCCCTCCTCTACGCTCGACGGATCGGGCGAAGAGAAGGACCTCGAAACCCCCCCCCCTACCCCCAAAGGGGAAGGCGCCATACTGGGAGCTGCAGCGGGGGGGGGGGGGGGGGGGGGGGGGTGGGGGGGGGGGGGGGGGGGGGCAGGAAAGAAGACGAAGTATCGGTTACCAAGGGAGTCGCGGGAGAGCTTTCCGACGACTCTTGGCAGGCCTTCGTTTCTTCCTGCCCTCATACAACACCCACTACACCTCCAACCAATTAGAACAAATGTTACACGGCTCGGCGCGAGAGCATTCGCGCCTCGGCACCGAGTGCAAGGGCATGAGGATCTATTCACACAAAAAATACAAGGCTCGGGCCGAGAGCATTCGCGCCCATCGCACCGAGCGCAAAAGGACATGATAATAAAATGAAAATGAAAAATAATACTGTACTTACAATTTTTCACTTTCACACTATCACACAAAAAATACAAGGCTCGGGCTGAGAGCATTCACGCCCTCGCACCGAGCGCAAAATGAGGATCAATTTTCGGAAAAGAGCGGAAGTCCCCACACTTGCGGCCCTCCACCCCCGGGTTGTTGATGGGGGGCGTGGGGATAGCTCCATATCCGATGATCCATAAAATTAATGTAATAAAAGATGAAAAAGACGGTACATACTTACAATTCACTTTCAAACACTGACAAACCAAATTGAAAAATTCACAATAAATCCAAAGCAATACGACGATGAAGCTGGCAGAGAGCGATGGCGAACACATCCTCACACCACACAGCCGAAAGCAAAAGTGATTCTTCACCTCCCAGGCGCGCGGCATGCGCACTGTCGGACAAGCAGTTAACTACTGAACTCTCTTGTTCGAGCTTACGACCGTCCAGCTGCCGCTAGTTACCTTCCTATTGTAAAGGCCCGCGATGGTTTGTATATCGTACCGGAACAAAAACTAAGAGCATGATGTGCGAAGTTACAATAAAGGATTATTGGGAAGCCTATGCAGAAGCTTCATTTGAACATAGAAGATGGCCATACTCAACTGGGTTATATTATTTCCTTGACAGATGGGAAGAAGGAAAAGTCCCATATGGTGGAAGTCTAGGAAATCCAGGAGTGGCAAATCCACCACTGAGCCGAAGCCCTGAGTGTTGGGGAAGCTGTTGAAGGATTGATATATTTCAAGCATTTGTGGGAAGAGGTAAAAGGAGGGAGAAATTTAGAAGCTTTGGATAACACTGATAGTAAAACACTAATGACCGCCATAAAATCGAGCACTGGTGTAAGTAGCAAGAGATTAAAAATAGATATTGCAGCAATAAGGGAAACCATTGAATCTGGGGAAATAAAGGAGGTGAGATGATAAAAGGAAAGGAGCAAGTGGCTGATGTATTAACTAAAGCAGAGAGTTTCAGGGGAATGTATTAGAAATTATGTAGAGGGTAAAGAGTTGGAGGATGAAGGAAATTAAGAGGGGACTAGGTTAGGAAACATTCGGAGGGGAGGGAGAAAGAGATAAGTGTGATTATATGTATAATTGTTATTGGTATTCTATGCATTGTTGAAAATATGGTGGGTGTCCTATACAAGGACAGGATATGATTGTTCTAGAAGGTGTCTGTTGATGTATTTAAGTTTTGGCTGTGACGTCATATGCTGTGACATCATAGACAAGATGGCGGTGGCGTCGGGGGGATGTAAGCAATAACACGGGGCAGTAGAAGGCACGTGCAGGTGGTGTGTGGTTGATAGGGGAGAGCTCTCTGTCTGGTAGGAGTTTTTGGGTCGTAAGTTTTGTGCTGTTGTTCTAGGTGAATTCTGGTGTATACTGAAGTTGGAGAAAGCGTACAGGTAGGTAGATTGTTCATGTGTAAATAAAGGGGTTTAGGCTAGGCTAAAAATTCAAAGAAACCTCTCAAGAGGACCAAGGGGAGCCCACCACGGTCTCTGCATGCGTGGTCCAGCGGGACTGTCACGTGAACAGCAGTTGATGGTCACTCCAAGAGTCTAGGAAGCGTCATCGTCCTTGCCAGGCCCCCACGATCTCCTCCAACCACTTGAGCAAGGATCTGTTGGTCCCAAGACCAAACCAGGCTCATGGCCGGAGCATAAGAAGTGCATTCCTCACAGTCACTCCTGCTGCCTCATTACTCCTGGTGTAGCTGAGGAGGTTGAAGGGACAGGTGAGGGAGACCTGCCGCTCCTACCCTGCCTACTAGCAGAACCAGTAGGCTGGGAGGACTGTAGGCAATCACCAACCCACGGTGGTAATCGAGCTGTAGGTCTGGACCAGCGTCTTCTTGCGGAGAAGCGCTGGACAAAGGACGAAGTGTCAAGGGAGCGGCTACAACATTCCTACCTGCCTACCAGCCGAACCGGTAGGCTGGGAGGACTGCAGCGATCGCCAACCTACAGTGTGGTGATCGAGCTGCAGGTCTGGACCAGCGGTCTTCTTGCGGAGAAGCGCTGGACCAAGGATGGAGCGTCGGTCTCTTGCATCAGGGGAGCTGCTACAAGTGCTCCTCCCCTGCCTACCAGCAGAACCGGTTAGGCTGGGAGGACTGCAGGCGATCACCAACCCACAGTGGCGATCAAGCTGCAGGTCTGGACCAGCGGTCTTCTTGCCAGAGAAGCGCTGGGCCAAGGACGGAGCGTCGGTCTCTTGCGTCAGGGGAGCTGCTATGAGTGCTCCTCCCCTGCCTACCAGCAGAACCGGTAGGCTGGGAGGACTCCAGGCAATCACCAACCCATGGTGGCGATCGATCTGCAGGTCTGGACCAGCGGTCTCCTTACGGAGAAGCGCTGGACCGAGGTATGGTAGCGTCGGTCTCGTGCGTCAGGGGAGCTGCTACCAGTCTTGCGAACCGTCCGGTTCCGGTGGGAGCTACAGTCGGGTGACTGGTAGTGTCCACTAACGCGGTGAGAGCGAGCACCGTCCTCTTGACGTGCCCAAGGCGACACTGGACCCGGTGACCGGAGGTGTGGGGGGACCTCTTCCCAGCCTCACCAAGTTGAACGGTCTGGTGGGAACGTCACGTCAACCCTGGGTACCGGGCGATCGCCGGTCTGGCGAGAGTCACCTGAGCGACTCCTACCATCCTTCCGCTCCATGCCTGGGTCCTGGAGACGGTGAGTGTACTCATCAGTCTGGACCTTGGCTGCACAGTCCATCCGTAAGTGACTGTACACTCTGTGACACTTTGCAAGCGAGCGGCCAAGACAGTTTTCCCGTCCAGAGGTGGAACCTCTGGAGCCGGGAGCAGAGGTACCGGCGGTAACCGGTACCCCTACGGTCTCCGTCTTTTCTTCCCAGGGAAGGAGAGACAGGGCCCGGGCATTCCAGGAGGAACGGGAGGACCAGTCGGAAGACCCACCTGTTCCTCACTGGAGTGAGACAGACCCTTAGAAGTCTCTGTGAGACTTCTTAGGAGGGGGGCGAGGCCACCTTCTTCTTCTTCGGCTGGGGGGTCCTCCAAAGTCGAAGGGGAAGAGGCTGCAGGTTTGTAGGCCCTTGTGGAGGAGTCGAGAACGCACTCCTAGCGGTCACTCCTAATCGCCTCGCTCCTTCCCGGTGTAGCCCAAGGAGTTTGAAGGGATAGAGAGGAGACCTGATGCTCCTCCCACTCTGCCCACCAGCAGAACCGGTGCGCTGTGGGGGGTTGCAGGTGATCGCCAACCCGCGGTGACGATTGAGCTGCAGGCCTAGTCGCGTGGTCTCCCTGGGTGAAGAACCCGCTGGACCAAGAATGGGTAGCAACAGTTCCGAGCATCAGGAAGAGCTGCTACCAGTCACCCTATCCATCTAGTCCCGGTGGGAGCGACGGTCATGGGACTACCAGAGTCCACTGTCGTGGTGGGAGCATGGCCCCGTCCTCATGGCGCGTCACAGTACCTGGCTGGTCATGGTGACCAGGGGGACCTCTTCCTCGCCTCAACCCGCGTACGGTCTGTGGGGACCGTCGCATCAACCCTAGCAACCGGCGGATCGGAGCGAGAGTGATCGCTGGCCTGGCGGGAGTCGCCTGAGCGACTGCCACCAGTCTTCCATTCCGTGCCTGGGCCCTGGCGGCAAGCTGGCTTGGCTGCCTGGACCCTGGCTGCACGGTCACCCGCAGGCGACTGTACACTCTATACCTCTCGCGAATGAGCGGCCAAGACGGTATTTGGCGTCGAGGCAGAACCTCTGGTGCCAGGCGAGGAGGTGCCGGTGTTAGCTAGACCCCTCCGGTCCCCATCTTCCTCCTTGCGGAAGGAGAGAGAGGCCCCGCCCGTTCCCGAAGGAACAGGAGGACCAGCGGAAGTCCCAACTGTCCCGGCAACGAGTGGGACAGATCCTTAGAGGTCTCTGAGCGAGACTTCTTAGGGGGGGGGGGGGGATGAACCTTCTTCCTTGGCTGTGGGGCCTTGGAAGTCAAAGGGTAAGAGGCAGCTTCAGATGACGACGAAGACAACAATATCTTCCTCTTCTACAGGGTCCAGCTGCACCTGTCCGGAGGGACCTGCGTGAGGGCAGCAACACCACGGGCTGGAGCGACGATGGGCAGGAACTGGTACAGGAGCGGCAGCAATGGGAACTGGTGGCGGTACAGGAGCCAGCATCATCATCGTACTGGCGGCAGGTCAAGCGGGGAACTCTTGGGACACTGAAAGTCAGGAGCTGGGGTGAGGGGAGCGAAACCAGGCGGCGGGTGACCTCCCTCCTCGGCAAACCCACAGCGGAGCCTGGACTGCAGCTGTCGGGGTAACCTGTAGCCACGTGCTGTGTATACACCAGTGGGGAGGAGCAGCGTATCCGGCGTCGACACCAGTTGTTGTGGTCAAGTGTCTCTGGTCCATTGGTGACTGGCCTGGATCCACGCACTGCTAGATGGTAGAGCAGCCCCTGAATGCTTGGTGCACCTGGGAGCCCAAGAGAGTACCAGACCTGTCCGAGATCGCCACCCGCGGCATGCACACCTGAGGAAGGAAAGGTCGGGTTAATGGGGGGGGGGGTCCCGATCGCCCAGGGGGGGAAATCTCCCACCCCGAGCGAACGGAAGACCCCGAATACAGCTGAATGCCGAGGTGCTGCGTGCCCTCCTCTACACTCGACTGGTCAAGTGAAGAGAAGGACTGCGACACGCCCCCCGAAGGGAAAGGAGCCATACGCGGGAACTGAGACAGAGGAAGACGTGTCCGTAACCAGAGGAGTCGCTGGAGAGCCCTCCAACAACTCCTTGGCTGGCTTACGCGCCTTCTTCCTCCCTTCGTATCGCTCCCACTGCTCCCCCAACCACAATACACATAAATCACATGGTTCGGTGCGAGAGCATTCACGCCCTCGACACCGAATACATAGGTCATGAGGGTCTACCTCCATGAGAGACCTAAAGGACCCACACTTACGGCCCTCCACACCAGGGCACAATCTGCCACTGATGGGGGGGAGGGGGGGTCTCTCCGGCTGGCGAGAATCCATCTTCACACGATTCATGAGCACAAATTCAATAATCAAAATATACAAAGTACTTACATGTTTCCACCACAAGCACTCAGTAAAAGGGAAAGTTGAGAAAAATTGCTTCTTAACGAAGTAGCTAAGCATACGACACAGCGGGCAGAGAGGCGAATAGCACGTCTTGTTCCGATGGCGGCTGAAAGCAAAGTGAAGCTTCACCTCCCAGTCGGCCGGGACACCCAACTACCGGACAAGCAGTTAACTACCAAACCTCCTCCTTGTTAAAGCTTACGACCGGTTCCAGCTGCCACTGATTACATTCCATATGTTAAAGGACCGAGGGTTTGTATTACGTGTCGGAACAAATACAATTTACTTCCAAAAATTGTGATTTGTTCCAACACATAACACAAACCCTCAGTCCTTTACATAAGGAAGACTCACTGATTGGTGGGTGGAATCTGAGTCATGTGAACAGACTGGTGTTTGCCCAACCTTGGTTCCCTCCCTGGTCGTAAGAGCAAAGGGAGGGATCCTAGCCTCTGTCCAACTGATTGGAGTGTGTACTGCAAGATCAGTGGTCAGACCTCTGGACCAATTCATAAGAAGGAGGCAAGCATACCTCTTATGAATAGCAAGCAAGAACTGTGTCCTATGTAAGAGTCAAATATAAAGTATTGGGTGTGTCTCTCACTGGTATCTGCTTCCCCCCTTGTTAGGGAAGGGATGGATAAGCACTTCTATCCCTAATGAAAGGGATAGAATGGAGCTCGGTTACGTAGCTTACCTGCATCACCGTCCTGTCCAGCGTGGTGACGACCACTACCCTCTGCCACAGGGAGAGGGAAGAAAAAAAGGAGGAAGAGAAGCCAGGCACACTCTCATTCACTCTCCATTCATGCAGTCTCACAAGGATGAGATACTACCTTGTCCAGTAAAGGAGCTGGTAAGCTACACAACTTGTTGAGCAGCCACCACAGGTCCCAAGGAAAAAGTGTCCAAGGACCTGTGGGGAATATCCCGAAGGTAGAAGGAGGTGAAGGTGGTCTAGTTGGCCCAAACCCCTGCCTTCAGTACCTGTGCCACGGCCAAGTTCTTGGGGAATGCAAGGGTTGGACCAATGCCTCTGACTTCATGGGCTCTCAAATGAAAGGTACTGCTGTCGCCACTCCTGTCGGAGTCGTACGCTTTCCAGATTACCTCACAAAGCCAGAAAGAGACAGTGTTCTTGGACACTTCTTTCTTGGTCACCCCTCATCTGCAACATTATTGGTGAAGTCTTCCAGGGAGGGGATCGTGAAGGACTTGAACCTAGCGTCAGGGACCGTAGGGTTCTGAGTCTTCACTACGAAATCTTGGACGAAATCGAGCGTAACTGATCCCCATCCCCTTGAGTGTTTAACAGCGAAGGAAAGACCCTGGAGTTCTCCTACTCTCTTCGCCGATGCCAGGGCCAGCAGAAAGACGGTCTTGAGGGTCAGATCCCTGTCTGACAACTCTCGGAGCGGGTCGTAGGGTCTGCGAATCCGGCTCCTTAAGACAAGAGTCACATACCACCCTGGGGGCCTGAGTTCCCTGGGTGGGCAAGACCTCTCGAAGCTCCTCATTAGGAGTGATATGTCCATGGAGGTGGAAATATCGACTCCTAGCAGTTTAAGGACTAGGGCCAGGGTGGTTCTGTTGCCTTTGACTGCGAAGACAGAGAAGAGCTTCTCTCGGCAAAGAAAGACAAGGAAATCCCCTACCTGCTGAAAAGTGGCTCTGAGCGGAGAGACCCCCAGTCTACGACACCAACCACAGAAGACGGACCACTTTCCCTGGTATACTGCTGCAGAGGACTGTCAGGTAACCAGCCATCTCTGTTGTTGCTCGGCGAGAAAATCCTCTCGCTCGCAAGAGATGGTGCATGAGACTTGTGCTAATAAACGGCTATTTTTTTTTTTTTTATAAAAGACACATACACATAAAATAGTCTGTACCATACTGAAGATTGCAACCACTTCGAATGATACAAACAAAGATGAGAGATTCAAATATATCACATCCCACCAAGCGCATGAACCATTTGTTTTGGTTTTATTTCTATTTTTCTTTTGGTAACAGATATATGCATGTACAAACACTGAAAATATGCATGAAATAAACCTTATAAAATATGCTAATATGTAGATACATATACTAGGAAAACAAAAACAATTTGAACGTATTTCCATCTCCCTTCCTCTATGGAATCAGTGATTTCTTCCTCATAATTTTCACTGAAGCGGTAATAGCTGCCAAAAACTGACTTATATAGATCCACCTTTTCAACCAGATGCCGTGACACAATTCAGCCAATGCCTCAACAATCAACCTCCGTAAACAATTCAAGTCACATCAGATGTCCCATTTTCTAGGTAGAGATATGGTGTGTTTGCCTTTGGGCTGGTGTCTATCCTGAAAAAAAGTATATATATATATATATACTATATAATATATATATATAGATATGTATATATATATATATATATATATATATATATATATATATATATATATATATATATATATAGATATGTGGTGTGTGTGTGTAGTTTTACTTTTCTTTCACATTAGGCATTGTATGTGTTACTGTAGCCTACATGTTTTTGAACTGATTTTGCAATCTTTAATTCAGTTGCCTTATCATATACAACTGATTAACAAACATTAATATACACGAATGTACCAGTACAATATAGGGTAGGGCTATGAAATTTCACAAGATATAATAAATTAACTGTTTCTGGTAACTCACTACTCAGGTCCATTATACTGTAACCTAAGATAATGAACTTGCAGACCCTGAAAAAAAAAATATAAAGCTATACCTCATTCATTTTATCCTGAACCGTGCAAAAGGCAATTGCCCTGGCGAGTTTGTAAGCCAAACGCTGATCTGCTGCTACCATACATTTACAGGTCTGAATTATTTATTTTTTTTACATTGGTTTTACAAATACAGTGCTTTATCATATTTCATAAAAATGTAAAGGTAATATTATCACAGCATTTAAACCTACAATGAGTTTTGAAAATAAATTATTTGGTACTGAACCGACCCCTTTCTTAATATTTACCATGAATATCTGTTCCTCAAACACTAATTGCACTAACATCACCCATTACTTTTCTTTCAATGCTAGAGGTCCTCCAGCAATGAAAGGGTAATTCTAGGGAATACTCCACGCCTTATTTTATTATATTTTTTCCATAAAAATAATAAAAAAAAAAACTTTTGGGTAATTCTTACTACTAGAGACATATGAGCTTATGAAAAAATAGTTATCTAGAATTAAGGAGAATATTGTATAAAATGCATAGTTAACAGTCATTAAGGGAGGGAATGTCTATTAATGAAAATAATGATGTTTAAAGCAGAGGTTAGGTTAAGCATTACAGGTTAGACTAGTACACAAAATTTAGTGGCAAAATAATGCTTAACAGACGCAGAGGTTAAGTTAAGCATAGGTTAGGCTAGTGTAAGGAGGATAGTAAAAAAAAAAAAAAAAAAACACATTTTGTATACTAGGCTAACCTATAACGCTTAACCTAACCTCTGTGTCAATTAAGCATTACTTGCACTGGAGGCAACTTTAAACAAAATTATTTTTGCTATTTGATATTTCCTCACTTAATGACAAGCCTAGGGATTCTATACACTATCGGTAAGTGTTAAGAATGCGGGATCCACTGACCATTAACGTAAATAAATACAACCTAACCGAATATTACTTAATCTAACCAACATAGCCCATGTTATCATTAAAAAGCTGATTTATTGTAAATTTATGAAGGTTAGGTTAACTAAGCCAAATCTGGAAATCCACAATTTCAGAATAATGTAATTTAAAAAGACGGCTTTTTGATGTTATTTTACATATTATTTCAACAAATTCAAGTGGGACAGACCCTCCAGCACCTCAAATGCCCTCGAAATGAGGAGACTATTGGAAATTGAAAATTGTCCTCCGGTATTTGAGCTTCCAATTTCTGGCACTCTGTCTTAACTTTGGGTGTCTACTTTTTTATAAGCTTGCACAGCCTTAATTAATAGTCTAGTAAGAATCACCAAGTTACCAACCTTATGTTTGGTTTATCTATGCAAAAAAAAAAAAAAAAAAAAAAAAAAAAACTTGGTTGATAAAATAGGAAGTAACCCTTTATTCTATAACCCCAAGCTTGCTTGGGGGCCCTATGAGATGGATGGATGATTTATGGCATTTAGGGTATAGCCCAAGCGATGGGACCTTTAAGATCATTCAGGGCTGAAATGAAAGTATGGCTAGATGGAAAAATGAGAAATGAAATGAAAATGATAAACTGATGACAATCCTGCACTTGAACAGGACTTTAAATCAGCAAAGGCCATTTTACTCTCCCCCCCCAAAAGCATTCCGATCGTCCAAAGTTATGAAAGATCGTTTTGGCCAGGGGGCCGGGGGTTTTGGGTGCACTAACCTAACCTAACCTCTGCGTCAATGAAGCATTACCTAGCCTAACCTAACCTCTGCGTCAATGAAGCATTACCTAGCCTAACCTCTGCGTCAATGAAGCATTACCTAGCCTAACCTAACCTCTGCGTCAATGAAGTATTACCTAGATGGGGGTGCTTACCCCCATACCCCTTTTAAAGGTGGGGGGCGCTTGTCTCTCACGTCCGTTGATTTATTACTTAGACGGGGACTGCCGTAGCACGCCATAAATTAGGTAGGTAGTACGAACCTATAGGTTTACTTAATTTTTGGCCGAGACTTTGTACAGCCTACATTCTCGTCAATTTTAGTACAGCCTAAATGTTTACTCGCATAAAAACCCTTAAAACAAAAGCAACTCTTCCTAGTGTCTACGGTAGGTATATTTCAATTTCCCTCAAAGAATGCAGACTTATTCCCTACCGTAGACTACGGTACTTTCTCTCATAGCCTATATTGCTATAGGGATATAGGTACTATAAAATGATAGTGAAAGATAAGGGCATAAGCTGCTTTCTCAAGTAGTCGTAGTAGCATCTATATCAGCTGACATACACTTGAATTTAAATTTAATTCAGCCACTTTGTCAAACAGCAGATTCATTCAATACTAATTTCAAATCGTGTGGCCCGTCGTGGCACGGAAATTTGTTTACGTTGTGCAGACTGCAGAGAGAGACATCTGGTGGCGACATTTGGTAACTATTTCCCACACAGTTCAAATTTCTCGATCACAGATAACTACTATCGTTTTGGGCTTATATAAACATATTTCAGTACTCTATATGCTGTCGTTTGCTCACCAAATGAGGACGAATGTTTAAAACAACAGTTAATAAAGGAAGTCTTTCTAAGGAAAGAAAAAACCTTTAATTTCCCTTGAAAGGTGAAAATGAGGTTTGCACATGTTTTTGTATACTACCTACTACAATATTACGATTTTTGTGTATCACTATATTTCTACATGTGGCAAGTCTAAAATCAATGACAAAACACATAATTTACTGTATATCGAGTTACAATATCATTGACGTCCTAAGTATGCGAAAAAAAAACGTTTGTTGGAAGTTCGTGAAGCACTAACCTAAAAGTACCTTCATGAACCTGAGATGAACAGCATAATATCTTTTCTCACGAACGTTCGCTTCCGATATGTCTATCTATTTCATTAATTTTTGGAAAGATAATTGGGCAATAAATGGAACAGACTTATTTATTATATTTTTGGGATTCATTCCACAAAGGTACTAACATCACTGGATCAGACAAACTGAATCTCTTCTGAATTTGACCAGCTTCTGTATAAAGGTCAAGAAGACATCTTGAGCGAATGCGTGAATATCTTGTTGACTTCAGCCATGAAGTTTCATATGAAATTATATACTTTCTTCCCTTTTTTCCCTAAGCCATGAAGAGTTTTCACATGAAATTATACTTTCTTCCGCTTTTCCCCCTTTTGGGGGGATCGTAATTTCCCTAGAACATGGAAATTTCCCCTGCGATCTGGCAAAACTGCCGCAGAAACTTCGTGACGTCACGAGGTCCTCTAAAGTTGGTGGAATATAATGTCTTAAAATCGTTAGATGGGTGTTATTGATCTTTTTACAATTTTATATTAATAAAATATTCCCTTTCACATGTTTTACCAGTTTATTTGATACGTATACGACGAGATTTCGGTCATAAAATAGCATAGAAAGGGGTAAACGAATAGTTACTTTATTTTCCACTTCTTCAGATTACTCAACGACCTATTTCGTCTCATTCATAATCTTGTAACTGTAACCGAACTTGTATTCACGTCGATACATATGCAGAATGAATTCTACATTATGTATCAATCTTGCCATACCATAATGGCCAGCTTATTTCTGTGAGTTTCGAAAAAAAGTGAAAATATGACAATATAAGCTCTTTCAACTCGTGAAAAAAAAAAAAAATCGAGAACTACTTTTTAATCAGTCTACATAAGTTTATTTATTCCTAAACTTACAGTTGTGGTATATATATATATATATATATATATATAATATATTGATATATATATATATATATATATATATATATATATATATTCTTCAGGAATTAAATATTGTGCTAACTGGATATATAGTATGCCAGACCCGTGGCTTAATTTATGCCCTGTTCTCTGGTAGCCTGAATATCCAATTCACTTTTGTAGATTATTCTTGTCTGTAGTTACAGTGGAAAGGGATTGCGATATGATTAGAAGAATTAAGTGGTTTAACACAAAATTGATGGGGATGGGATCTGGTAATGTAACTGAATTTTCTGAGTGAGATATTAACTCTTTAAGTATAGCCATGCTCTGCTTTGTTTTTTTAATTATCTACACTAACTGAACTCGTTTATTTATTTATTTATTTATTATTTTAAGCCCTTGCCAGGTCATGTGGCTCACTGTTACGTTGATTTTTATGTTATGAGACTGGAGGGAACTAAACATATATAACAATTAACCAAACTAAAGATAGTGATGACAACTTCGATAAAAACCAACATAATGGAGTATGCAACCTTCACCATATCATAAAAACTATTCGGGAGGATTCGCTGTTAACAATTATGGCAGATCTTAACAGGATTCCAAAAATACTCAAAGATTATGACAGAGTGAGAGAGAGAGCGATGAGAGAGAAGAGAGAGATAGAGAGAGAGGAGAGAGAGAGAGAGAGAGAGGAATGTAGATCCACTCTTCAAGGAAGGCGCCAGTCAGTCCCCTGATGTGACCAGAATCTAAAAGAAGTGAAATGAATCGTAGGTTTGAGGATGTATTTTTGGAAATTAGTACGATGAATTTTAGTTTGACATAGATCCAGCATTATTGCCTAAATCTAAAATGACATTTTTGACGTAACTATAACCAAAAAAACCGGCTGAACCCACAACAGAAAAGTGTTTTTGGACAAGTCTGCCAATAGTTGAAAGGCTTTGAATAAAAGAAATAAGACTAGTCTAAGGGTAAACATATAGTGCAAATGTGTGAGGAGTCCAGTTCTCTCTCTCAAACTGCCTCCCTACTCTAGGTAAAATAACTCGAGAGGAGTGTGGACAGCCCGTGTGAGAGAGAGAGAGAGAGAGAGAGAGAGAGAGAGAGAGAGACTCTAGAAAACAGGAGGAGACAAGCTGACGGTGGAGAGAAAGTGGATACATGAGGAAGTAGATTAAAACCGTTTATATGACGGATGGGGCTCCTTTGATCTGAGTCCCTCAAGCAGAAAGGGCGGCCCTTGGGGGAGGGGGGTGGAGGGAGAGGGTGGTACAGGTACACCATTATACTACTAATACTAATACTACTACTACTACTACTACAACTACTGTACCACAGTAGTTATAGAGGCTTTGAAATGGAATTAAAATGGCAAAACTGCTGGCTAGTACTAGTACTACTACAACTATGGCGACCTAGTTCCCGCCATTAAGCGACCGTTAGATCTTTTATAACTTTACCGCCTTTTGCTTAAGTTTTCGTTTATGGTTATGCGTTTTTTGATCGTATTTATGATATGTACCTTATTTAGTTTATGTTATAGTATAATCCTCAAAGGATTTGGTACTAAATACGGCGCCTATTTTGCACGTATAAGTTTACAGTTACTGAACCAGCTGGCGCGGTACGTGTTGGTAGTCTTCAGTTTTCCCATTACAATCAGCATTGATTGATTGATTTACGGCTGCTAAAACTGGCGTGGCAATATCTAGGTTAAAATGAGCTAAAAACGTGTTGTAATCCACATTAATATATATGGGTGGAGTGATGCTAGAATGGTAGAAATGTGCCGTACTAGGCCTAGAGAGCTTCCGGAGATGCGAAATGAATATTTTAGACTGTTATGGATTATCTTTAAGCCTCTATGTCTTTAATGGTTCGTAACATAAGTGGAAAGAGTGATATTTCATTATGTTTTATTAATTATAAGAGATTATATAAAAAAAACAATTAAATATGGTGTTAACACGACGCCCTTATGGAAATAAACTGTTGAAAAACCGTAAAAAATATTGAATTTACTTTTTATTTTATATATTTTTGGATGCCCACTTACTGGTCATTGCTTATACAGGTTTTCTATCAATATCCTCTTTCGTGTCACGAACAAGTCTTTAATATCTTCTTTTGTATCGCTAACATTAAATATTCAAGCTTATTCAAGCTTTGAAACCACTCCAAAAGTATCTTAGTACTACAATTTGCATTTTTTTTTAAGTTTCCTCGAAGCCTTTACTCTGCTCGTCAAAAAAGACGTATTTTTAGCTAATTTTTTTTAGTTTGCAACTGTTATAAATATCAGAATTACATACAGTATACGTACACATATACACGGAGAAAACGAGTTAGGTCATGTTAAAGTAGGTATATAAACACCGGTGGTA
The DNA here is from genome assembly GCF_015104395.2 of Macrobrachium nipponense. Lineage (NCBI taxonomy): Eukaryota > Metazoa > Arthropoda > Malacostraca > Decapoda > Palaemonidae > Macrobrachium > Macrobrachium nipponense. Next base: position 21,414,498 of record NC_087223.1, on the reverse strand, counting down.
CTAGAAAGAAATTTTTAAAATGTCTGGTAGTACTATGCCTGACATCTTGGCAACTAGACAAAAAATAAAATAAATAAAATAAAATAAAACCTGTCCTTCTAAGCAGTGTCATTTCGTCTACGAACAGATGATTAAGGCCTAATGCACTTGAATAACAATTATTTAACATATATTTAACTGTTAATATTGTATTTACAAATGAAATGTCTGTATGACTGTAGGTATCATATATATCTCAAGACTGTGTGTATGTATTTACAAATATATATACCTAGTATATATATATATATATATATATATATATATATATATATATATTGTATATATATATAGCCTCATTTAACGAGAACTGTAAGCAATGTATGTACTATATTGTACGTGAAATCTACATAGCTCGACATGTATGTGTGTGTACATATATACGTATACCTACATAGAGCTGTTTATCAGCTCAGTGGTCTGGTTGAACTACGATATATACTTAGTATACTTATATATACATAGACTCATTGAACGTTTGAATGTATACCTATACCCCACAAACCACCGTTCAAACCATAAGTACTTCATATACTTCGCAAGGAAAGTTCTTTCTCTCCCCTACCACCACCACTACCAACACCGCCGCCGAAAACGAGTTTGGGGAACCGTTAACTCTCGGGCTAGTGAACCCACTTGTGTAGATGGGCGTACCCCACGCCCACCCAGCTGGCCCCACCCCCCAGGGGAGGGGCAGGAGCCACATTTCCACCCGTTACCTTCTTGAAGACGTCATGATGGATATATTTTGTTTTTTCCAGACTAGATTGGTTTTAACAGATGGATTGAGGGTTTGTTTTAAAATAATTAAAATGTCATCCTTAAGAGTCAGTACAGGGTGTTCCTCTTGTCAGGTATGGTGACCCCAAGGTCTCTCTAGACCTTGGGTGACCTGAGAGTCCTTGTACCCCCAAATGCAGGTATTTCGAGGGGGCACCTCTTTAGCATGACCTCGTCCTTGGGAGGAGCAGCAGCAGCCTTGGGTGTTTCAAGAGATCACTTCCATCTTTGTTGGCCCTATTGTGGTCGTTTTTTGTGTGTAACCCCGTTATGTTTTGTTTCCTGTTTTCGGGGTTTAATTATAGTTAGATGACAGATATCACAGTATTAGGTAGTCTTATTGCCTGTTATGTACGAGTAAGTGTGCAATGTCTACTTTTGTTTTTGATAGAATTGTACAGGAGTGTGTTTAATTAAGTGCTAATTATTTTGGACGTGTGGTTTTTTTTACTTTCGCTTCATCTCCAGATGTATCTTGGAGGTTATATGATTTGTATATCTGTTTTTAAATATAATTTATCGACTGTTTAATTTAGAAATTAAATTATTTACACGTTTTTACTGATATTTTTATCTGTGTGTTTGCTCTGTTAATGGTTATTGGTTTAATTATTATTGGTCAGTCATTACATACGGACTATATATTAGGCATTGATTATGTTTCTTGTATATTGATATTACTAAATTTTCATAATTTACTGACTGTTAAAGTAACTATTGAGCTGTCTAGTCAACTTTTGGTTACTTATTATCTGACTCTTTTACGTTGTTTCTTTACCATTTTCCATTTTCGTACTATTGTGATGATATTTTATGACTTGTTTTTGTATGCCTATCTATTTACGAACCCGATTCATTTGCATGAATGCGAATGACTGTTCTGTAAGTTGTGTTAATAAGTAGTTTTGAAGGTGTGTGTTTTTTTTTTTTTTTTTTTTTTTTGGTTTTTTTTTTTTTTTTTTTTTGGGGGGGGTCGTTTTAGGAATATCTAATTCATAATGGGATCATACTTTTTAGATTAGTATATATATATATATATATATATTATATATATATATATATATATATATATATCATTCGAGCTACAAATGTCCTTTACTATCTAATTCACTCTACCTCGGAATTGATATATTTTCATATATGTACCGAAGGGGAATTTTTAGTTGATAATAATTTTGTCCCCTCATGGGATCGAACCACCGTCCAGTGGACGGAAACGAAATCAGGACGGACAGTGACGTTATCAAGTCTCTGTCATATATGAAAAATATATCATTCCGAGGTAGAGGGAATTAGATATTAAAGGACATTTGTAGCTCGAATGATATATGAATCACGGTGATGTGATTATTATTCAGATATATATATATATATGTATATATATATATTATATATATATATATATATATGTGTGTGTGTGTGTGTGTGTGTGTGTGTGTATGTATTAAAAAGCTAATTAATTTAGATGACTAAAGATTCACTCTATAAAAGCTACGTTTTGATAGCATTTGAAATCTGTCAATTGACAGATTATCATTAAAACCAAGGTACCCTTCTAAGTAGATACCACCTGCTGTCCGCCTTGCGCGGAACACTGTAGGCAGTACCAATTAATCTGTACTTTCTACTTGTGGAGGATTCGAAACCCTTGAATTGAATTTTTCAAGTTCAACGGCTTACATATAGAGAGAGACATCTAGGTGAGAGAGAGAGAGAGAGATTTACTTTTAGAAAATTAATATCTTAAAGAGCTATAGAGTTCATTATTTTAAGTTTGCAAAAAAAAAAAACCCTTTAAAGAAAAGATATAATGCGGGAATTCCAGTGAGTGAGAGAGGAGAGCGGGAGGGGGGGGGGGGGGCCTGTAAACATACCAAATTGCAGCCCTTTAGCCTAGGGCAGTTTTGATCTTATTGAAAGGTTAAAGTTAGCCATGATCGTGCGTCTGGCAACGATATCGCTGGGTTTTCCTGCGGAACCGAACTGAATATAGTAGTATTTTGACCAAAGGCCAAGCACTGGGACCTATGAAGTCATTCAGCGCTGAAACGGGAGTATGTCTCTCCCCCACCCTCCCTCCCCAACACCCAGCTAGTAACAACCACTAGGGCAACCACCCCGCCCCATCCCCCCCCCCCCCCCCCCCCCCCCCCCAACAACAACCCCCCGAAAAACAAGCAGGTTCGAAGGGTGTATACCTATATTATCCAGAACAAGATCTTTAAGCGGTTCCTTTTAGTCCAATTTGCGACGGACCCGTGCACGAAAGTCTGTGTTTTGTTACGTGATCTCTCCCTCTCTCTCTCTGCTGCTATATTATTATGGATACAAATAGGACACGAGAGATGGGATACAAGGAAACTGACAAAATACAAAATGGGTATACAACAGACTGGTGCAGGTTCTGTGACACGAATTCTGAGCGAGAGAGAGAGACTTTCCCAGTTCAAATCTTTTATCAGATTTCTTACCGAGTTGACTGAAGATATCTGATACTAAGTGGAGACACAGAAAGTGACGTAGGAACAATTTAAAAAAAAAAACAAATTTATCCGAGAACAATGCTGTAGCAGATAGCAGGTTTCCTTGGATTGTTCTACGAAGAGAGAGTGAGAGAGAGAGAGAGAGAGAATTTCAGATTTCAATATTAATAATTACCAAACGATGAATATTGAATTCATTATTTTAAGTTTGCAAAAAAGGGAGGCCATTTTGAAGACATAATTCAGTCAGAGAGAGAGAGAGTAGCACATCCGTAGTCTTGTATAATTTGAATATATATATATATATATATATATATATATATATATATATATAGTGTATCTTTATATATATATATATATATATATATATATATATATATATATATTTATATATATATATATATATATATATATATATATATATATATATATATATTATATATATATACATATAAAATATATATATATATATAGATATATATATATATATAATATATATATATATATATATATAGATTATATAATATGATATATATCTATATGTATGTGTCACTGTATATATATATATATACATATATATGTATATATATATATATATCTATATATATATATACATGTATATATATATCTATATATATATTATATAAATATATATATATATATATATATATATATATATATATATATTCTATATATATATATATATATATATATATATATATACTATATATATATATATATATATATACATATATATATATATATATATATATATATATATCTATATATATATATATATATATATATAATAGAATATTCATTCCTATCTAACGTATGCAGTCTGTCTATCTATCGTCATCTCTTCCCTTCAAACCAAAAGACGTCGAAATGTTCTATTTTATAATTCCTATCCTTTCCTGATAATGGGCCTGTTAACCACGAGGACCCTTGATTCGCGGGGCATTAGGCAGGGCATTACGCATCGGGCACTGGACTTCAAACCCCCTTACCCACCATTCCACCCATCCCCACCCGCCGCCACCCCCTCCCTCTCTCAAGTTGACATCACAATGAGTGCCCACTGAGAGAGAGACCAGTCGCTTTGAGTTTTTTTTCGTTTTTTGTTTCTTGTGGTAATTTTAATTTATATTGCAAAAAAAGTATGTTCGGTTTTGTCTCAAGTAACATTTTAGTCTTTCATTTTTTTAGTTCGGTGTATTAATTATTTACTTAAAATAAAACAACTTTTTAATTTATTCATCAGCAATAACTGTTACAGTGTTCCTTGGTTGTTCAAAGAAGGAAGGACAATTAAAAACATTCGATCTCGCTTGATAAACAAGTTTGCACGCACACCCATTATACAACACTCGATGAATTTGAATTATCATTTGCATGACAGATACATTGTAATGGCTAAATTACGTCAAAACATTTAATTAAAACTACTGTTTCGTAATATTTTTCTTCACTGACTTGACATGAATATAGGTTTATTCTTATTTTCGCTTACTCGGGGAATAAGTCTACATACTATTTTGTTGTTGTTGCTCTTGTGTGTTGGGGGGCGGGGGGGTGGGGGGAGGTTAGGAAAGGTTTATAGGAGAGCCTTAAAAGGTTCTGAAAAAGATGTTTCGCGTCGAGTTAAAGATACAGGAATTTTAGGATGCAATATTTATGATTTTATTTATGAGAATGAAAATGTAAAAAATAAATAATCTACATTTTAAACGGTACAGAACAATTATTTTCTGATAAAATACAGCGTATTTACTTTAATTTTCGTAGTGGGACAACCCGCTATTTGACCGTAGATTTTAGCAATCGCCTTTTTTTCATTATGGCTAAATAACCTAATCGTTGACTTCACAGTAATATATATTTAAATCAATTTCAAGTTTGCAGTCACACAAGATTTCCCACCTTAGTAAAATAATTTATATTGCAATAAACACCAAAAGACTAGCCATTATCTACAAACTTATCCATTGCAATCTCATCAAAGTCAACCTGTAAAATACAATATTCAAATAGATTATTTTTTTTCGTTTCCGGTATAACAGAAAAATCTATAAATTTACTTCATGTGAATAAACGGTCACATGCCATAGGGCAACTCAGGTCACGCTATAAATAATTAAATAATTCTCTAGGTCATCACCACAGAGCATCGTCACCTGATAGAATATAGAATTTAGGCCAAGGACCAAGCGCTGGGACCCATGAGGTCGTCCAACTGAAAGTTAAAAAGGTTTGAATGGGTGTAACAGGAGGATAACGAGGGTTGAGAAGAGAATATGACGGAGGTACAGTCAAAGGGAATGAAATGGGTAGCAGCTAGGGGTCTAAGGAAAGGAGGGGGCTAAAAGGAATGCCTACAGTGCGCCACGTGAAGTGCACTGAGGGCACTAAACGCCGCTATGGATATCATCTAAATGATTACCTCTCCATCAGAGAATCCTTTTTGTTTTTTTTTTTTTTAAGTTCGCTTCCAAGGTGATAACTAACAATTGCAGACAAACGACAAACAGACAAACTAACTAACAAGCAAACAAACTAACAGACAAACTCACTAATAGACAAACAAACAAACTAACTAACCAAATAATCATCAGAGATACTTAAATTTTTTCAAGTTCGCTTCAAAAGGTGCTAACTAAAAACTGCAGACAGGCGAAAAAGGACAAACAAACAAACAAATAAACAAACAAACTACCACACAAACAAACAAACGACCTAACTAACCGAAGGGACCACTACTAACAAAGATGTCGCGGACAGAAGAGGCTGCTGTTACATAAATTGGCGATGACAATAAGAGGCCTTTATTATTCTCTCTCTCTCTCTCTCTCTCTCTCTCTCTATCTCTCTCTCTCTCTCTCTGTCTTTTGTTGCTCATTCATTGTTACATTGACAGCAGAGTCTCTCTCTCTCTCTCTCTCTCTCTCTCTCGTCTTCTTCTTTCCATATCTGGTATAAGGAAGTCTTATTCTAACTGCAACTAGATACTATATTAATATATAATTCTGTATAGTGTAGATGCAACCCACTACAGCCAACACCCTTCCAGGTACATAAACAGGCTCACTGGGTCACCCTACAGAGGGCAATGACCCAACCCAGGGTTAGCAAACAATGGGTATAAGGGTCACCAGTCCTTTGGCCTTCTAAAAATAATACCCTGATCAAAACTCACTGGGTCACAATACACAGCAATGACCCAACCCAGGGTTAGCAAACAATGGCTATAAGGGTCGCCAGTCACCGTGAAGCAACATTTGGCCTTCGTAAGCATCTATAACAATACCTCTTCAATTTCTATTCATTTGGAGAGGTTGAGATTTTTTTTTTTTTTGTAAGCAGTTTCGTCACATGACAGGCCAAGGACTTATTCGAATTAGCGTATAATTCGCTAAATAAAATAAAAAATGATTCGGGGGGATGGGCTATATTGGAGTAGATACCACAGACATCACATTCTTAGAAATTAGATTCCTAAAGGTAATAAATCTGCCTCATCTCTTTCCTTCTTTAGGCAAAGGCTTTTTCTTTTTCTTTAAAGGTCAAAGGGCTTTTTTCTTTTCCTTTTCTTTCTTTAGTCAAAGTATTTTTATTTCTTTCTTTAGTCAAAGGGTTTTATTTTTCTTTTTCTTTAGTTCAAAGGTCGTTCCTTGCTTCTAAAAGTTCAAGGTTTTTCTTTTCCTTCTTTCTCTTTAGCAAGGTCTTTCTCTTTTCTTCTTTAAGGTCAAAGGTTTTTATTTCCGTTTTCCTTCGTTTAGGTCAAAGGTCTTTCTCTTTTCTTCCTTTATTCAAAGGTTTGTCTCTCTTTCTTCTTTAAAGGTCAAAGGTTTATTTCTCTTTTCTTCTTTAGGTCAAAGGTCTTTCCTTTTTATCTTTATGTCAAAGGTTTCTTCTTTCTTTTTCTTTAGTCAAAGGTTTTCTCTTTCTTTTAGTTTCAAAGGTCTTTTCTTATTTCTTTCGTAGTCCAAAGGTATTTTTCTTTCCTTCTTTTAGTCAAAGATTTCTTTCTTTCTTCTTTAGTCAAAGGTCTTTCTTCTTTCCGTTCGTAGTCAAAGGTTCTTTGTCTATTTTCTTCTTTAGTCAAAGGTTATTTTTCTTCCTTTTCTTTTATCAAAGGTTTATTCTCCTTTTCTTCTTTGTCAAAGGTCCTTTCCCCCTCTTTTCTTCTTTAGTCAAAGGTATTGCTCTTTCTTTTTAAAGGTCAAAGGTTTCTTCCTCTTCTTCTTGGTCAAAAGAGATTTTCTTTCTTCTTTAGTCAAAAGGATGTCTCTTTTCTTCTTTAAAGTCAAAGGTTTCTTTCTTTCCTTTTCTTCTGTTAGTCCAAAGGGGTATTATCTTTCTTCTTAGTTTTCCAAAGGTTCTTTCTCTTTCTTCTTAGCAAGTTATTTTTCTTTCAAATTCTTTAGTTCAAGGTTTTTATTATCTTTTCCTTTTCGTTTCTTAGTCAAGTTATTTTGGCTTTTCTTCTTAGTTTTTTCAAGGTGTTTTCTTTTCTTCTTTTAGGTCAGAGGTCTTTCTCTTTTCTTCTAATGTCAGAGGTCTTCTCTTTCTTAGTATTGTCAAAGGTCTTCTCTTTCGTCTTTAGGCAAAGGCCTTTTCTATGTTTCTCTTAGTCAAAGGTCTTTTTCTTCTTCTTTAGTCAAAGGTATTTCTATGTTCCTCTTTAGTCAAAGGTCTGTCTTCTTTTGTTCTTTAGTCAAAGGTCTTTCTCTTTCTTCTTTAGTCAAAGGTCTTTCTATTTTGGTTCTTTAGTCAAAGGTCTTTCTTTTTCTTTTCTTTCTTCATTTTCAAAGTCTTCCTTTTCTTTCTTCTTTAGTCAAAAAAAAGGGTCTTTCCCCTTTTCTTTCTTTAGTCCAAAGGTCTTTCTTCTTTTGTTATTTAAAGGCAAAAAGGTCTTTTACTTTTCTTTCTTGGTCAAAGGTCTTTTGTCTCTTTATTTTCTTAGTCAAAGGCTTTTCTCTTTTCTTTTGAGTCAAAGGTCTTTCTCTTTTTATTTAAGTCAAAGGCTTTCTATTTTGTCTTTCTTTCTCTTCTTTTAGCCAAAGGTCTTTCTTTTCTTTTCTTTAATCAAAGGTCGTCTTTTCTTTTCTTTCCTTAGTCAAAGGTCTTTCTCTTTTCTTCGTATGTCAAACGTCTTTCTCCGTTATTCTTTAGTTTCAGGTCGTTTCTTTCTTTTCTTATTCAAAGCTTTTCATTTGGTCTTTCTTTAGCAAAAGGTTCTTTCTTTTTCTTTTTCTTAGTCAAAGGTCTTCTATTTTCTTCTTAGCAGAGGTTCGTTCTTTTCATTTTCTTCTTTAGCAAAGGTCTTTAAACTTTTATTTCTTCTTAGGTAGGAAAGGTTTCTTTCTCTTTCTTTCTTTAGTCAAAGGTCTTTATTCTTCTTTAGCAAAGGTCTTTTCTCTTTTCTTCTTTAGTCAAAGTCTTTCTCTTTTCCTTCTTTAGTCAAAAGGTCTTTTCTAAAGGTTTCTTTCTTTGTCCCGTAGTAAATTTCTTTATTTAAAATTATTTAAAGTTTCAGGGTCATTTCTATTTTGAAATTCTTTTAGCAAGGAGGAATCTTTCTCTTTTCTTCCTTTCGTCAAAGGTCTTTCTTTATTTCTTTCTTTAGTCAAGAAAGGTTTTCTTTCTTTACTTCTTTTAGTCAAAGGGTCTTTGTAGTTCTTTTCTCTTAGTCAAAGCTTTCTATTCTTCTTTAGTCAAAAGGCTTTCTATTCCTTTCTTTAATTTTCCAGAAAGGTCTTTCTTTTTCTTCTTTTAGGTCCAAAGGTCTTTCCTATTTTCTTCATTAGTCAGGTCTTTCTCTTTCTTTAAGTTAAACAAAGGTCTCTTTTCTCTTTTCTTTTAGTCAAAAGTCTTTCATTTCTTGGCTAGGTCAAAGGTCTTTTCTCTTTCCTTCTTTAGTCAAAGGTTCTTTATCTTTCCTTTCTTATCAAGGTCATTTTAAATTCTTTAGCAAAGGAAGGTTTTCTCTTTCTTTCTTTTCTTTAGTCAAAGGTCTTTCCTATTTTAAAATCTTTAGTCAAAGGGTCTTTCCTTTCCTTAGTAAAGGTTCAAAGGGAAACTTCTCTTTTCTTCTTTAGCAAAGGTCTTTATAATCTTTTCTTCTTTTCCTTTAGGCAAAGGTCTTTCTCTTTCCTTTCTTTATCAAAGGTCAAATTTTTTTCTTTAGTCTTTTTCTTCTTTATCAAAAGGTCTTTCTCTTTTTGTTCGGTCTTTAGGTCAAGGTCTTTTGTTCTCCTTCTTTTTAGCTCATTAAAGGTCTTTCTATGTTTCTTTGTAGTCAAAGGTCTTTCTCTTTTCTTGTCTTTAGTCAAATGGTCTTTCTCTTTCCTTCTTTAGTCAAAGGGTCCTTTCCCTCTTTCCTTTGTCTTTAGTCAATGTTTTCTTTCTTTTCCTTTTCTTATTTAGTCAAAGGTCGTTTCTATTTTTTCTTTGGTCAAAAGGTTCCTGGTCTCTTTTCTCGTTAGAGTCAAAGGTCCTTTTCTTCTTTTAGCTTCTTTAAAAGGTCAACGGTCTTTTCTCTTTTCTTCTTTAGTCAAAGGTCCTTTCTATTTTCCTTTTCTTTTTTCTTCTTTAGCAAGGTCTTTCTCTTTTCTTCTTTAAATCAAAGGTCTTTCTTTTCTTCTTTAATTTCAAATTAAGGTCTTTTCTTCTTTTCTTCTTTTATGTCCAAAGAAGGTTTTCTTTCTCTTTTTCCTTCTTTAAGAAGGTCGAGAAAGTTTCCTTTCTTTATTTTCCTTCTTTAGTCAAAGGTCCTTTCCCTTTTCTTCTTTAAGTCAGAGGTTTCTTTCTTTTCTTTTCTTTCTTTAGTCAAAGGTCCTTTTCTTTCTATTTTCTTTCTTTTTCTTTAGTCAAAAGGAGTGTCTTTCTCTTTTCTTCTTAGGTCAAAGGTCTTTGTATTTTTCCTTTTCTTTAGTAGAGGTCTTTTCTTTTCTTCTTCTTTAGTCAAAGGTCTTTCTATTTTCTTCTTTAATTCAATTTAGGTCTTTCTCTTTCTTCTTTAAAGGTCGAAAGGTTCTTTCTTTTCTTTCCTTTCTTTAGTCCAAAGGTCTTTCTCTTTTCCTTCTTATTGGTCCGAAGGTTTCCCTTTCTTTTATTTTCTTCTTTTAGTCAAAGGTCCCCTTTCTTTTATTTTTGTTTTTTCTTTCTTTAGTCAGAGGTCTTTCTCTTTTCTTCTTTAGTCAAAGGTCTTTCTATTTTCTTTTCTTCTTTAGGTCAAAGTGGTTTCTTTCCTTTTTCCTTCTTTAGTCAAAGGTCTTTTCTCTTTTCTTTCCTTCTTTCAAAGGTCTTTCTAAATTCCTCTTTAGGTCAAAGGTTTCTTTTCCTTTATTTTCTTCTTTGTCAGAAGGAAGGGTCTTTCTGTTTGCTTCTTTAGTCCAAAGGTCTTTCTATTTTCTTCATTTAGTCAAGGCTTTCTCTTCCTTCTTTAGGTCCAAGGATTTCTTTCCTCTTTTCTTCTTTTAGTTCAAAAGGCGTCTTTTCTATTTTCTTCTTTATTGTCAAAGGTCTTTCTCTTTCCTTCTTTAGTCAAGGTCTTTTCTCTTTTCCTTCTTTAGTCAAAGGTCCCTTTCTATTTTCTTTTCTTTAGGTTCAGAGTCTTTCTCTTTTTCTTCTTTAGTCAAAGGTCTTTCTATTTTCTTCTTTAGTCCAAAGGTCTTTTCCTCTTTTTTCCTTCTTTAAGTCAAAGGTGGTTTCCTTCTTTTCTTCTTGAGGATTCAAAGGTCTTTCTTTCTTTTCTTCTTTAGTCAAAGGTCTTTCTCTTTTCCTTCTTAGAGTTCAAAGGTTCTTTCTCTTTTCTTCTTTAGTCAAAGGTCTTTCTCTTTCCTTCTTTAGTCAAAGTGTCTTTCCTTTATTTTCTTCTTTAGTCAAAGGTTCTTTCTATTTTCCTTCTTTAGTCAGAGTTCTTTCTCTTTTCCCCTTTCTTTAAGGTCAAAGGTTTCTTTTCCTTTTCTTGCTTTAGTCAAAGGTCTTTTCTCTTTTATTCCGTTCTTTAGTCAAAGTCTTCTTTATGTCTTCTTTAGGTCAAGGTTTCTTTCTATTTTCTTCTTTAGTCAAAGGTCTTTCTAAATTTCTTTCTTTAGTCGAGGTTTCTTTCTTCTTTTTCTTCTTTAGTCAAGTCGTTCTCTTTCCTTTTCTTTCCTTTAGTCAAGGTCTTTCTCTTTCCTTCTTTATGTCAAAGGTCTTTTCTATTTTCTTCTTAGTCAAAGTTCTTCTCTTTCCTTCTTAGTCAAAGGTACTTTCTCGTTTTCTTCTTAGTCAAAGGTCTTCTCTTCCTTCTTAGTCAAAGGTCTTTCTCTTTCCTCTTTTCTTTAGTCAAGGTCTTTCTATTTTCTTCTTAGTCAAAGGTTTCTTCTATTTTCTTTTATTTAAAGTCAAAGGAGGTCTTTCTCTTTCTTTCTTTAGTTCAAAGGTCTCTTTCTTTTCTTTTTTATTCAAAGGTCTTTCTCTTTCCTTCTTTAGTCAAAAGGTCTTTCTCTTTCCTTCTTTAGTCAAGGTCTTTCCTTCTTTCCTTCCTTAGTCAAAGGTCTTTCTCTTTTTTGTCCTTTTCTTTCTTTTTAGTAATGTCTTTCTCTTTTCTTCTTTATAAAGTCAAGGTCTTTCTCTTTTCCTTTCCTTAGTCAAAGGTCTTTCTCTTTTTCCTTTCTTTAGTCAAAGGTACTTTTCGCTTTCCTCTTTAGTCAAAGGTCTTTCTTCTTTCCTTCTTTAGTCAAAGGTCTTTCTTTTATTTTCTTTCTTTAAAGTCAAAGGTCTTTCTATTTTCTTTCTTTAGTCAAGGTTTCTTTCTATTTTCTTTCTTTAGGTCAGGTCTTTCTCCCTTTTCTTCCTTTAGTCAAAAACGGTCTTTCTCTTTTCTTTCTTATAAAGGTCAAGTCTTTCTTTCCTTTCCTTCTTTATGTCAAAGGTCTTCTAATTTTCTTTCTTAGTCCAAAGGTCTTTCTCTTTCCTTTCTTTAGTCAATAGTCTTCTTTCTCTTTTCTTTTTCCTTTAGTCAAAGGTCTTTTCTTTCTTTTCTTCTTTAGTCAAAGGGTTCTTTCTCTTTTTTCTTTCTTTAGTCAAAGGTCTTTCTCTTTCTTCTTTAGTCAAGGTCCTTTTTCTTTTTTCCTTAGTTTAGGTCAAAGTCTTTCTTATTTTCTTCTTTTTAGTCAAAGGAGGTCTTTCTCTTTTCTTATTTCTTCTTTAGTCAAGGTCTTTCTCTTTTCTTCTTTATTCAAAGGTCTTCTTCTTTCCTTCTTTAGGTCAAAGGTCTTTCTTCTTTTCCTTCTTTCGTTTCAAAGTCTTCTTTCTTTTCTTCCTTAGTCAAAGGTCTTTCTCTTTCTTCTTTAGTCAAGAGGTAAATTTCTTTCTCTTCTTTAGTCAAAGGTCTTTCTTTTCTTTCCCTTTCTTTAAATGTCAAAGGGTCTTTCTATTTTCTTCTTTAGTCAAAGGTCTTTCTCTTTCTTCTTTAGTCAAAGGTCTTTCTCTTTTCTTCTTGTAGTCACAGGTCTTTCTCTTTTCCTTCTTTAGTCAATGTCTTTCTCTTTCTTCCTTCTTTAAGTCAAAGGTTCTTTGTTTTCTCTTTTCTTCTTTAGTCAAAGGTCTTTTCTCTTTTCCTTCTTTATCCAAAGGTTTTCTTTCTCTTTTCCTTTCCTTTAGTCAAAGGTCTTTCTATTTTCTTCTTTAGTCAAAGAAAGGTCTTTCTAATTTTCTTTCTTTAGGTCAGGGTCTTTTCTTCTTTTCTTTTCTTTAGTCAAAGGTCTTCTCTTTTCTTCTTTATCAAAGGTCTTTCTCTTTCCTTCTTTAGTCAAAGGTTTCTCTCTTCTTTCTTTAGTCAAAGGGTCCCTTTTCTCTTGGTTCTTCTTTAGTCAAAGGTCTTCTCTTTTCTTCTTTAGTAAAAAGGTTATTTCTTTCTTTCTTTTCTTTAGTCAAAGGATCTTTTCTCTTCTTCTTTTAGTCAAAGGTCTTTCTCTTTTCTTCTTTATGTCAAGGGAGGTTTCTTTCTTTTTCCTTTCCTTCCCCCTTTTATTTCCAAAGGTCTTTCTCTTTTTTTCTTCCTTTAGTCATGGTCTTTTCTTCTTTTCCTTCTTTATGTTCAAAGGTCTTTCTTTTCTTTTCCTTCTTTTAGTGCAAGGTTCTTTCTCCTTTCCTTCTTATGGTCAAAGGTCGTTTCTCCCATTCTTTCTTTATGTCAAAGGTCTTTCTCTTTTCTTCCTTTAGGCAAAAGGTCCTTTCTTCCTTCCTTCTTTAATTGTCAAAAGTTTCCTTTCCTTTCTTTTCTTCTTATGGTCAGAGTCTTTCCCTCTTTTTTTTTTTTTTTTTTTTTTTTTTTTTTTTTTTTTTTTTTTAAATTTTTTTTATTTTTTATTTTTTTTTTTTTATTTTTTTTTTTTTTTTTTTTTTTTTTTTTTATTTTTTGTTTTTGTTTTTTTTTTTTTTTTTCTTTTTTTGTTTTTTTTTTTTTGTTTTTTTTACTTTTTTTTTTTGTTTTTTATTTTTTTTTTTTTTTTGTTTTTTTTTTTAATTTTTTTTTTTTTTTTTTTTTTTATTTATTTTGGTTTTTTTTTTTTTATTTTTTTTTTTTTTTTTTTTTTTTTTTTTTTTTTTTTTTTTTTTTTTAAATTTTTTTTTCTTTTTTTTTTTTTTTTTTTTTGTGTTTTTTTTTTTTGTTTTTTTTTTTTTTTTTTTTTTTTTTGTTTTTTTTTTTTTCTCTTTTTTTTTTTTCTTTTCTTTATGTCAAAGGTCTTTCCTTTCTTCCTTTCTTTTATGTCAAAGGTCTTTCTCTTTTTTTCTTTCTTCTTTAAAGGTCCAAAGGCCTTTCTCTTTTTTTCTTTAGCCAAAGGTCTTCTCTTTTCTTTAAAGTCCAAAGTCCTTTCTTTCTTTTTTTCTTTTGTTAAAAGTCAAAGGTCTTTCTTTTTCCTTTAGTCGGAGAAATCTTTCTTTCTTGTCCTCTTTAGTCAAAAGGTCTTTCATTTTACCTTTTCTTTCTTTTATGTTTTTTAAAGGTCTTTCTTTCTTTCCTTTTTTCGCTTTAGTCAAAGGTCTTTTCTATTTTCCCTCCATTAGTCAAAGGTTTCCTTTTCTTATTTTTCTTCTTTAGTCAAAGGTCTTTTCTCTTCTTCTTTAGGTCAGGTCTTTCTCTTTTCGTTTCTTAGTCCAAAGGTTCTTTCTCTTAAATTCTTCTTTAGTCGGAAAGGGTTCTTTCTCTTTTCTTCCTTTATGTCAAAGGTCTTTCTTCTTTCCTTTTCTTTATGTCAAAAGGTTCTTTCTATTTTCTCTTTAGGTCAAAGGGTCTTTCTTCTTTTCTTTCCTTTGTCAAAGGTCCCTTTCTCTTTTCTTCTTTGGTCAAAGGGCATTTCTTTCTTTTCCTTCTTTTAGGTAAAAGGTCTTTCTTTCTCTTCTTCTTCCTTCAATCAAAGGATTCTTTTCTTTTCTTTCCTTCTTTATGTTCAAAGGTCTTTCTCTTCCTTCTTTATGGTCAAAGGTCTTTCTTCTTTTCTTTTCTTCAATTTTTCAAATATTTTCTTTCTCTTTTCTTTTCTTTATGGCAAAAGGTCTTTCTTCTTTCCTTCTTCAAATGGTTGAAGGTCTTTCTTTCCTTTTTCTTTTCCTTGTAAAGGTCAAAGGTCTTTCTTTTTTTCTTCTTTTTTAGTCATAAAGGTCTTTCTCTTTTTTTTTTATGTCAAAGGGCTTTCCTCTTTTCTTCTTTAGTCAAAGGTCTTTCCTTTCTTATTTATTGGTCAAAGGTCTTTGGTCTCTTTTCTTTTTCCTTTAGTCAAAGGTCTTTCTTCTTTTTCATTTCTTTAATGTCAAAGGTTCTTTCTCTTTTCCCCTTATTTTATTGTCAAAGGTCTTGTTCTCTTTTCTTCTTATGTCAAAGGTCTTTGGGCTTTATTTTCTTCTTTAGTCAAAGGTCTTTACTCTTTTCTTCTTTATGTTAAGAGGTCTTAAATCTCTTTCGGCCTTTAGTCAAGTTTCCTTTCATTTTCTTTTTCCATTAGTCAAGGTTTCTTTCTTTATTTTCCTTCTTTAGTCAAAGGTCTTTCCTTTTCCTTCTTTATTATGTCAAAGGTCTTTTTAACTCTTTTCCTTCTTTAGTCAAAGGTCTTTCTCTTTCTTCTTTATCAAAGGTTCTTTCTCTTTTCCTCTTTATGTCAAAGGTCTTTCTCTTTTCTTCTTTTATGTTTTCAAAGGTCTTTCTATTTTCTTTTCCTTTAGTCAAGGTTTTCTTTCTCTTTTCTTCCTTTAGTCCAAAAGGTTTTCTTTCATTCCAGGGGATTGAGTGGTGAAAGGCATTTCTCTTTCCGTCTTTAAGTAAAGGTCTTTCTCTCTTCTTCTTCAAAATCAAGATTCTTTCCTTCTCTTTTCTTCTTATGTCAAAGGATCTTCTCTTTCCTTCTTTATGTCCAAAGGTTCTTTCCTCTTTTCTTCTTCAATCAAAGATCTCTTTTCTCCTTCTTCTTTAATGGTCAAAGGTTTCTTTCTTTCCTTCCTTTCTTCATTTGAAGGTCTTTCTCTTTTCTCCTAAAGGTCCCAAGGTTCTTTCTTTTTTCCTTCTTATTCAGGGTCTTTCTCTTTTTTTTTAATGTCAAAGGTCTTTCTCTTCTCCTTTATTCAAAGGTCTTTCTCTTTTCTTATTTTATGTCAAGGTTCTTTCTCTTTTCTTCTTTAGTCAAAGGTCTTCTTCTTTTCAATCTTTATGGTCAAAGGTTTCTTCGCTTTTCTTATTTTATGTCAAAGGTTCCCATTCTCTTTTCTCTTTATGCAAAGGTCTTTCTAAATTTTCTTCTTTAGGTCCAAAGGTTTCTTTCTCTTTTCCCTCCTATTTTAGTCAAAGGGTTCCTTTCTCTTTTCTTCTTTGGTCCATGTCTTCTCTTTCTTCTTTAGCAAGGATCTTTTCTTTTCTTTTCCTTTCTTTATTTCAAAAGTCTTTCTAATTTTCTTCTTATCAACGGTCTTTCTCTTTTTCTTCCTTTAGTCAAAGGTCTTTTCTTCTTTCCTTCTTTAGTCAAGTTCTTTCTCTTTTCTCTTTTGTCGAAAAGGTCTTTCTATTTTCTTCTTAATTTCAAGTCTTCTAATTTTCTTCTTTAGTCAGATTTAGGTCTTTCTTCTTCTTACTTTAGTCAAGTTTCTTATCTATTTTCTTCTTAGTTCGAAAGGTCTTTCTCTTCCTTCTTTAGTCAAAGGTCTTTCTCTTTCTTCTTTTAGTCAAAGGTCGTTCTATTTTCTTCTTTAGTCAAAGGTCGTTCTATTTTCTTCATTTAATCAGTAGGTCTTTTCTCTTTTCTCTTCTTATTCACAGGTCTTTCTATTTTCTTCATTAGTCAAAGGTCTTTCTCTTCCTTTCTTTAGTCAAGGTCTTTCTCTTTTCTTCGTTGTAGTCAAGGTCTTTCTATTTTCTTCTTTATGTCAAAGTCTTTCTCTTTCCTTCTTTAGTCAGGTCTTTTCTCTTTTGCGGCGTTTAGGCAAAGGTCTTTTCTATGTTTCTTCTTTAGTCATAGTTCTTTGCGCTTTTCGTCTTTGTCAAGACGGTCTTTCTCTTTTCTTCTTTATCAAAGGTCTTTCTCTTTCCTTCTTTAGTCAAGGTCTTTCTCTTTTCTTCTTTAGTCAAAGGTCTTTCTCTTTTCTCTTATCCAAAATCTTTCTCTTCCTTCTGAGTTCAAGGTCTTCTCTTTCTTCTTTAGTCAAAGCTCTTTCTAGGAAGGATTTAGTCAAAGGTCTTTCTATTTCTTGCTTTAGTCAAAGGTCTTTCTCTTTTCTTCTTAGTCAAAGGTCTTCTCTTTCCTTCTTTATCAAAGTCTTTCTCTTTTTCCTTTCTTTAGTCAGGTCTTTCTCTTTTCTTCTTTAGTCAAAGGTCTTTCTATTTTCTCTTTAAAGAAGGTCTTTCTATTTCTTCTTTAGTCAAAGGTCTTTCTCTTTTCTTCTTTATCAAAGGTCTTTCTCTTTTCCTTCTTAGTACAGGTCTTTCTCTTTCCTTCTTTAGTCAAAGGTGTTTTTCTTTCCTTCTTTAGTCAAAGGCGTTTTTCTTTCCTTCTTTAGTCAAAGGCTTTCTTTTCTTCTTAGTCAAAGGTCAGTTTCTATTTTCTTCTTTAGTCAAAGGTCTTTCTCTTTCCTTCTTTAGTCAAAGGTCTTTCTATTTTCTTCTTTAGTCAAAGGTCTTTCTCTTTCCTTCTTTAGTCAAAGGTCTTTCTCTTTTCTTCTTATCAAAGGTCGTCTCTTTCCTTCTTTAGTCAAAGGTGTTTTTCTTTCCTTCTTTAGTCAAAGGTGTTTTTCTTTCCTTCTTTAGTCAAAGTTGTTTTTCTTTCCTTCTTAGTCAAAGTTCTTTTTCTTTCCTTCTTTAGTCAAAGGTCTTTTCTATTTTCTTCTTTAGTCAAAGATCTTTCTATTTCCTTCTTTAGTCAAAGGTCTTTCTCTTTTCTTCTTTAGTCAAAGGTCTTTCTCTTTTCTTCTTTAGTCAAAGGTCTTTCTCTTTCCTTCTTTATGTCAAAGGTCTTTCTATTTTCTTCTTTAGTCAAAGGTCTTTCTCTTTCCTTCTTTAGTCAAAGGTCTTTCTCTTTTCTTCTTTAGTCAAAGGTCTTTCTCTTTCCTTCTTTAGTCAAAGGTCTTTCTCTTTCCTTCTTTAGTCAAAGGTCTTTCTATTTTCTTCTTTAGTCAAAGGTCTTTCTATTTTCTTCTTTAGTCAAAGGTCTTTCTCTTTTCTTCTTTAGTCAAAGGTCTTTCTCTTTTTTACTTTTTAGTCAAAGGTGTTTTTCTTTCCTTCTTTAGTCAAAGGTGTTTTTCTTTCCTTCTTTAGTCAAAGGTGTTTTTCTTTCCTTCTTTAGTCAAGGTGTTTTTCTTTCTTCTTTAGTTTAAGGTCTTTCTCTTTTCTTCTTTAGTCAAAGATCTTTCTCTTTCCTTCTTTAGTCAAAGGTCTTTCTCTTTTCTTCTTTAGTCAAAGGTCTTTCTATTTCCTTCTTTAGTCAAAGGTCTTTCTCTTTCCTTCTTTAGTCAAAGGTCTTTCTATTTCCTTCTTTAGTCAAAGGTCTTTCTATTTTCTTCTTTAGTCAAAGGTCTTTCTATTTTCTTCTTTAGTCGAGTCTTTCTCTTTTCTTCTTTATGTCAAAGGTCTTTCTCTTTTCTTCTTTAGTCAAAGGTCTTTCTCTTTCCTTCTTTATGTCAAAGGTCTTTCTATTTTCTTCTTTAGTCAAAGGTCTTTCTCTTTCCTTCTTTAGTCAAAGGTCTTTCTCTTTTCTTCTTTAGTCAAAGGTCTTTTTCTTTCCTTCTTTAGTCAAAGGTGTTTTTCTTTCCTTCTTTAGTCAAAGGTGTTTTTCTTTCCTTCTTTAGTCAAAGGTGTTGTTGTTTCCTTCTTTAGTCAAAGGTCTTTTTCTTTCCTTCTTTAGTCGAGGTCTTTCTATTTTCTTCTTTAGTCAAAGGTCTTTCTCTTTTCTTCTTAGTCAAAGGTCTTTCTCTTTCCTTCTTTAGTCAAAGGTCTTTTTCTTTCCTTCTTTAGTCAAAGGTGTTTCTCTTTTCTTCTTTAGTCAAAGTTGTTTTTCTTTCCTTCTTTAGTCAAAGGTATTTCTCTTTTCTTCTTAGTCAATAGGTCTTTCTCTTTCCTTCTTTATGTCAAGGTCTTTCTATTTCTTCTTTAGTCAAAGGTCTTTCTCTTTCTTCTTAGTCAAGGTCTTTCTATTTTCTTCTTTAGTCAAAGGTCTTTCTCTTTTCTTCTTTAGTCAAAGGTCTTTCTCTTTCCTTCTTTAGTCAAAGGTCTTTCTCTTTTCTTCTTTAGTCAAAGGTCTTTCTCTTTCCTTCTTTAGTCAAAGGTCTTTCTCTTTCCTTCTTTAGTCAAAGGTCTTTCTATTTTCTTCTTTAGTCAAAGGTCTTTCTATTTTCTTCTTTAGTCAAAGGTCTTTCTCTTTCCTTCTTTAGTCAAAGGTCTTTCCTCTTCTTTTCATCAAAGGTCTTTCTCTTTCTTCTTAGTCAAAGGAAGGTCTTTCTCTTTCTTCTTTAGTCAAAGGTCTTTCTCTTTTCTTCTTTAGTCAAAGGTCTTTCTCTTTCCTTCTTTAGTCAAAGGTATTTCTCTTTTCTTCTTTAGTCAAAGGTCTTTCTCTTTCCTTCTTTGTCAAAGGTCTTCTCTTTTCTTCTTTATGTCAGAGGTCTTTTCTCTCTTCTTCTTTATGTCAAAGGTCTTTCTCTTTTCTTCTTTTAGTCATAGGTCTTTCTCTTTCCTTCTTTATGGTCAAAGGTCTTTTCTCTTTTGTCTTTAGGCAAAGGTCTTTCTCTTTCCTTCTTTATGTCAAAGGTCTTTCTCCCATTCTTCTTTATGTCAAAGGTCTTTCTCTTTTCTTCTTTAGGCAAAGGTCTTTCTCTTCCTTCTTTATCAAAGGTCTTTCTCTTTTCTTCTTTATGTCAGTCTTTCTCTTTCCTTCTTTATGTCAAAGGTCTTTTTTTTCCTTCTTTATGTAAAAGGTCTCTCTCTTTTCTTCTTTAGTCAAAGGAGGGCCTTTCTCTTTTTTTCTTTAGCCAAAGGTCTTTCTTCTTCTTTAGTCAAAGGTCTTTCTCTTTTTTCTTTAGTCAAAGTCTTTCTTTTTCTTTAGTCGAAGATCTTTCTCTTTTCCTCTTTAGTCAAAGGTCTTACTTTTCTTTCTTTATGAAAGGTCTTTCTCTTTTCTCCTTTAGTCAAAGGTCTTTCTATTTCTCCATTAGTCAAAGGTCTTTCTCTTTTCTTCTTTAGTCAAAGGTCTTTCTCTTTCCTTCTTTATGTCAAAGGTCTTTCTCTTTTCTTCTTTAGTCAAAGGTCTTTCTCTTTTCTTCTTTAGTCAAAGGTCTTTCTCTTTTCTTCTTTATGTCAAAGGTCTTTCTCTTTCCTTCTTTATGTCAAAGGTCTTTCTATTTTCTTCTTTAGTCAAAGGTCTTTCTCTTTTCTTCTTTAGTCAAAGGTCTTTTTCTTTCCTTCTTTGGTCAAAGGCATTTTTCTTTCCTTCTTTAGTAAAAGGTCTTTCTCTCTTCTTCATCAAAGATCTTCTCTTTTTTTTTTTTACTTCTTTATGTCAAAGGTCTTTCTCTTTTCCTTCTTTATGTCAAAGGTCTTTCTCTTTCTTCTTCAATCAAAGATCTTTCTCTTTTCTTCTTTATGTCAAAGGTCTTTCTCTTTCCTTCTTCATGTTGAAGGTCTTTCTCTTTTCTCCTGTAGTCAAAGGTCCTTTCTTTTTTCTTCTTTAGTCCAAAGTCTTTCTCTTTTTTTTTATGTCAAAGGTCTTTCTCTTTTCTCCTTTAGTCAAAGGTCTTTCTCTTTTCTTATTTATGTCAAAGGTCTTTCTCTTTTCTTCTTTAGTCAAAGTCTTTCTCTTTTCATCTTTATGTCAAAGGTCTTTCTCTTTCTTATTTATGTCAAGGTCTTTCTCTTTTCTTCTTTATGTCAAAGGTCTTTCTATTTTCTTCTTTAGTCAAAGGTCTTTCTCTTTTCTCCTTTAGTCAAAGGTCTTTCTCTTTTCTTCTTTAGTCAAAGGTCTTTCTCTTTTCTTCTTTAGTCAAAGGTCTTTCTCTTTTCTTCTTTATGTCAAAGGTCTTTCTCTTTTCTTCTTTATCAAAGGTCTTTCTCTTTTCTCCTTTAGTCAAAGGTCTTTCTCTTTTTGGGTTCTTCTTCAGTCCAAAGGTCTTTCTCTTTTTCTTCTTTATCAAATGTCTTTCTCTTTTCTTCTTTAGTCAAAGCTCTTTCTCTTTTCTTATTTATGTCAAAGGTCTTTCTCTTTCTTCTTTAGTCAAATGTTTTTCTCTTTTCTTCTTTAGTCAAAGTCTTTCTCTTTTCTTATTTTATGTCAGAGGTCTTTCTCTTTTCTTCTTTAGTCAAGGTCTTTCCTCTTTTCTTATTTATGTCAAAGGTCTTTCTCTTTTCTTCTTTCAGTCAAAGGTCTTTCTCTTTCCTTCTTTAGTCAAAGGTCTTTCTCTTTCTTCTTAATGTCAAAGGTCTTTCTCTTTTCTTCTTTAGTCAAAGGTCTTTCTCTTTTCTTTCTTCAGTCAAAGGTCTTTCTCTTTTTTTCTTCTTTGGTCAAAGGTCTTTCTCTTTCTTTCTTTGGTCAAAGGTCTTTCTCTTTTCTCTTCAGTCAAGGTCCTTCTCTTTTCTTCTTTGGTCAAAGGTCTTTTCTCTTTTCTTCTTTGGTCAAAGGTCTTTCTCTTTTCTTCTTTATGGCAAAGGTCTTTCTCTTTTCTTCTTTAGGCAAAGGTCTTTCTCTTTCCTTTTTTTGTGGCAAAGGTCTTTCTCTTTCTTCTTTATGTTCAAAGGTCTTTCTCTTTTCTTCTTTATGTCAAAAGGTCTTTCCTCTTTTCTTCTTATGTCAAAGGTCTTTCTCTTTTCTTCTTTCTTTGTCAAAGGTCTTTCTCTTTCTTCTTTATCAAAGGTCTTTCTCTTTCCTTCTTTATGTCAAAGGTCTTTCTTTCTTTTCTTTCGTATGTCAAAGGTCTTTCTTTTCTTCTTTGGTCAAAGGTTTTTCTCTTTTCTTCTTGTGGCAAAGGTCTTTCTCTTTCCTTTTTTATGTCAAAGGTCTTTCTCTTTTCTTCTTTATGTCAAAGGTCTTTCTCTTTTCTTCTTTATGTCAAAGGTCTTTCTCTTTTCTTCTTTATGTCAAAGGTCTTTCTCTTTTCTTCTTTATGTCAAAGGTCTTTCTCTTTTCTTCTTTATTTGTCAAAGGTCTTTCTCTTTTCTTCTTTATCAAGGTCTTTCTCTTTTCTTTCTTTGGTCAAAGGTTTTTCTCTTTTCTTCTTTGGTCAAGTCTTTCTCTTTTCTTCTTTATGTCAAGGTCTTTCTCTTTTCTTCTTTAGTCAAAGGTCTTTCTCTTTCTTCTTTGTCAAATGTCTTTCTCTTTCTTCTTTGGTCAAAGGTCTTTCTCTTTTCTTCTTTGTCAAAGGTCTATCTCTTTTCTTCTTTAGGCAAAGGTCTTTCTCTTTCCCTTTTTTATGTCAAAGGTCTTTCTCTTTTCTTCTTTATGTCAAAGGTCTTTCTCTTTTCTTCTTTATGTCAAAGGTCTTTCTATTTTCTTCTTTATGTCAAAGGTCTTTCTCTTTCCTTCTTTATGTCAAAGGTCTTTCTCTTTTCTTCTTTAGTCAAAGGTCTTTCTCTTTCTTCTTTAGTCAAGGTCTTTCTCTTTCTTCTTAGGTCAAAGGTCTTTCTCTTTTCTTCTTTGGTCAAAGGTCTTTCTCTTTTCTTTTCCTTTAGCCAAAGTCTTTCTCTTTTCTTCTTTATGTCAAAGGTCTTTCTCTTTTCTTCTTTGGTGAAAGGTCTTTATCTTTTCTTCTTTAGTTAAAGGTCTTTCTCTTTTCTTCTTTATCAAAGGTCTTTCTCTTTTTCTTCTTTAGTCAAAGGTCTTTCTCTTTTCTTCTTAGTCAAAGGTCTTTCTCTTTTCTTCCTTATGTCAAGGTCTTTTCTCTTTTCTTCTTTAGTCAAAGGTCTTTCTCTTTTCTTCTTTAGTCAAGGTCTTTCTCTTTTCTTCTTTAGTGAAAGGCTTTCTCTTTTCTTCTTTAGTCAAAGGTCTTTCTCTTTCTTCTTTAGTGAAAGGTCTTTCCTCTTTTATTTAGTCAAAGGTCTTTCTCTTTTCTTTCTTTTATGTCAAAGTCTTTCTCTCTTCTTCCTTATGTCAAAGGTCTTTCTCTTTTCTTCTTTATCAAAGGTCTTTTCTCTTTCTTCTCTAGTCAAAGGTCTTTCTCTTTCCTTCTTTATGTCAAAGTCTTTCTCTTTTCTTCCTTATGTCAAAGGTCTTTCTCTTTTCTTCTTTAGTCAAAGGTCTTTCTATTTTCTTCTTTAGTCAAAGGTCTTTCTATTTCCTTCTTTAGTCAAAGGTCTTTCTCTTTTCTTCTTTAGTCAAAGGTCTTTCTCTTTTCCTTTTTTATGTCAAAGTCTTTCTCTCTTCTTCTTTATGTAAAAAAGGTCTTTCTCTTTTCTTCTTTAGTCAAAGGTCTTTCTCTTTTCTTCTTTAGTCAAAGGTCTTTCTATTTCCTTCTTTAGTCAAAGGTCTTTCTATTTTCTTCTTTAGTCAAAGGTCTTTCTCTTTCCTTCTTTATGTCAAAGTCTTTCTCTCTTCTTCTTCCTATGTCAAAGGTCTTTCTCTTTTCTTCTTTTGTCAAAGGTGTTTTTCTTCTTCTTTAGTCAAAGGTCTTTCTCTTTTCTTCTTTAGTCAAAGGTCTTTCTCTTTTCTTCTTTAGTCAAAGGTCTTTCTCTTTTCTTCTTTAGTCAAAGGTCTTTCTCTTTTCTTCTTTAGTCAAAGGTCTTTCTCTTTTCTTCTTTATGTCAAAGGTCTTTCTTTTTTCTTCTTTAGTCAAAGGTCTTTCTCTTTTCTTCTTTAGTCAAGGTCTTTGTCTTTCCTTCTTTAGTCAAAGGTCTTTCTCTTCCTTGTTATGTCAAAGGTCTTTCTCTCTTCTTCTTTAGTCAAAGGTCTTTCTCTTTTCTTCTTTAGTCAAAGGTCTTTCTCTTTTCTTCTTTAGTCAAAGGTCTTTCTCTTTCCTTCTTTAGTCAAAGGTCTTTCTATTTTCTTCTTTAGTCAAAGGTCTTTCTCTTTTCTTCTTTAGTCAAAGGTCTTTCTCTTTTTTTATTTATGTCAGGTCTTTCTCTCTCTTCTTAGTCAAAGGTCTTTCTCTTTTCTTCTTTATTCAAAGGTCTTTCTCTTTTTTTTATTTAGTCAAAGGTCTTTCTCTTTTCTTCTTTAGTCAAAGGTCTTTCTCTTTTTTTCTTTAGTCAAAGGTCTTTCTCTTTTCTTCTTTAGTCAAAGGTCTTTCTCTTTTCTTCTTTAGTCAAAGGTCTTTCTCTTTTCTTCTTTAGTCAAAGGTCTTTCTCTTTTCTTCTTTAGTCAAAGGTCTTTCTCTTTTCTTCTTTAGTCAAAGGTCTTTCTCTTTTCTTCTACAGTCAAAGGTCTTTCTCTTTTCTTCTTTAGTCAAAGGTCTTTCTCTTTTCTTCTTTAGTCAACGGTCTTTCTCTTTTCTTCTTTAGTGAAAGGTCTTTCTCTTCTTCTTTTAGTCAAAGGTCTTTCTCTTTTCTTCTACAGTCAAAGGTCTTTCTCTTTTTCTCTTCTTTAGTCAGGTCTTTCTCTTTTCTTCTTTAGTCAAGGTCTTTCTCTTTTCTTCTTTAGTGACGGTCTTTCTCTTTTCTTCTTTAGTCAAAGGTCTTTCTCTTTTCTTCTTTAGTCAAAGGTCTTTCTCTTTTCTTCTTTAGTCAAAGGTCTTTCTCTTTTCTTCTTTAGTCAAAGGTCTTTCTCTTTTCTTCTTTATTCAAAGGTCTTTCTCTTTTCTTCTTTAGTCAAAGGTCTTTCTCTTTTCTTCTTTAGTCAAAGGTCTTTCTATTTTCTTCTTTAGTCAAAGGTCTTTCTCTTTCCTTCTTTAGTCAAAGGTCTTTCTCTTTTCTTCTTTAGTCAAAGGTCTTTCTCTTTTCTTCTTTAGTCAAAGGTCTTTCTCTTTTCTTTTTTAGTCAAGGTCTTTCTCTTTTCTTCTTTATCTTTATTTTCAGTCAAAGGTCTTTCTCTTTTCTTCTTTAGTCAAAGGTCTTTCTCTCTTCTTCTTTGGTCAAAGGTCTTTCTCTTTTCTCTTTTTTCTTTAGTCAAAGGTCTTTCTCTTTTCTTCTTTAGTCAAAGGTCTTTCTCTTTTCTTCTTTAGTCAAAGGTCTTTCTCTTTTCTTCTTTAGTCAAAGGTCTTTCTCTCTTCTTTCTTTAGTCAAAGGTCTTTCTCTTTTCTTCTACAGTCAAAGGTCTTTTCTCTTTTCTTCTTAGTCAAAGGTCTTTCTCTCTTCTTCTTTATTCAAAGATCTTTCTCTTTTCTTCTACAGTCAAAGGGTCTTTCTCTTTTCTTCTTTAGTCAAGGTCTTTCTCTTTTCTTCTTTAGTCAAAGGTCTTTCTATTTCTTCTTTAGTCAAAGGTCCTTTCTCTTTTCTCTTTAGTCAAAGGTCTTTCTCTTTTCTCCTTTAGTCAAAGGTCTTTCTCTTTTCTTCTTAGTCAAAGGTCTTTCTCTTTTCTTCTTTAGTCAAAGGCTTTCTCTTTTCTTCTTTAGTCAAAGGTCTTTATTTTCTTTTTTCTTCTTTAGTCAAAGGTCTTTCTCTTTTCTTCTTTAGTCAAAGGTCTTTCTCTTTTCTCCTTTAGTCAAAGTCTTTCTCTTTTCTCCTTTAGTCAAGGTCTTTCTATTTCTTCTTTAGTCAAAGGTCTTCTCTTTTCTTCTTTAGTCAAAGGTCTTTCCTCTTTTCTTCTTTGGTCAATGGTCTTTCTCTTTCTTCTTTAGTCAAAGGTCTTTCTCTTTTCTCCTTTAGTCAAAGGTCTTTCTCTTTTCTTCTTTAGTCAAAGGTCTTTCTCTTTTCTCCTTTAGTCAAAGGTCTTTCTCTTTTCTTCTTAGTCAAAGGTCTTTCTCTTTTCTTTCTTTAGTCAAAGGTCTTTCTATTTCTCCTTTAGTCAAAGGTATTTTCTATTTTCTTCTACAGTCAAAGGTATTTTTCTCTTTCCTTCTTTATGTCAAAGGTTTTTCTCTTTTCTTCTTTAGTCAAGTCTCTCTATTTTCTTCTTTATTCAAATGTCTTTCTCTTTTCTTCTTTAGTCAAAGGTATTTCTATTTTCTTTTTTAGTCAAAGGTCTTTCTCTTTTCATTTTTAGTCAAAGGTCTTTCTCTTTTCTTTTTTAGTCAAAGGTCTTTCTCTTTTCTCCTTTAGTCAAAGGTATTTCTATTTTCTTCTTCAGTCAAAGGTCTTTCTCTTTCATTCTGTATGTCAAGGTTTTTCTCTTTTCTTCTTAGTCAAAGGTCCTTTCTATTTTCGTTCATTTATTCAAATGTCTTTCTCTTTTCTCTTTAGTCAAAGGTATTTCCATTTTCTTTTTTAGTCCAAAGGTCTTCTCTTTTCTTCTTTAGTCAAAGGCCTTTCTTTCTTTTTCTTCTTTAGTCAAAGGTCTTTCTCTTTTCTCCTTTAGTCAAAGGTATTTCTATTTTTTCTTCTTTTCAGGTCAAAAAAAAAAAAAAGGTCTTTCTCTTTCCTTTCCCTGTTTATGTCAAGGTCTTTCTCTTTTCTTCTTTAGTCAAAGGTCTTTCTATTTTTCTTTCTTTAGTCAAAGGTCTTTCTCTTTTCTTCTTTAGTCAACGTCTTTCTATTTCCTTCTTTAGTCAAAGGTCTTTCTCTTTTCTTCTTTAGGTCAAAGGATTTTCTCTTTCCTTCTTTAAGTCAAAGGTCCTTCTCTTTTTTTTTTTTTTTGCTTTAGGTCCAAAGGTCTTTCTCTTTTCTTCTTTATTCAAATATCTTTCTCTTTTTTTTTTTTTTTTTTCTTTAGGTTCAAGGTCTTTTCCCTCTTTCCTTCTTTAGTCAAAGTTTTTTCTCTTTTCCTTCTTTAGTCAAAGGTCTTTCTATTTTCTTTCTTTATTCAAATGTCTTTCTTCTCTTTTTCCTTCTTTAGTCAAATAAAGGTCTTTTCTCTTTTCTTTCTTTAGTCAAAATGTCTTTCTCTTTCTTTTCTTTCCTTTATGCCAAAGGTCTTTCTCTTTTCTTCTTTATGTCAAAAGGTCTTTCCCATTTTCTTCTTTAGTCAAAAATTTTCTCTTTTCTTCTTTAGTCAAAGGTCTTTCTCTTTTCTTCTCTATGTCAAAGGTCTTTCTATCTTCTTCTTTAGTCAAAGGTCTTTCTCTTTCCTTCTTTATGTCAAAGGTCTTTCTATCTTCTTCTTTAGTCAAAGGTGCTTTCTCTTCCCTTCTTCAGTTCAAAGGTCTTTCTTTCTTTTCTTTCTTTAGTCAAGGTCTTTCTCTTTTCTTCTTTTATTCGGAAAAAATTATATGAAGGTTATAAAAATGGTGAGAAAACAAACATCAAAGTGAACATTGAATTTATTTTAGAACATTAAGGAAATTTAAGGGCATAATATTATGCAGAATATAGATTAATATTAAAGACACTTGATGCTGCCCCGATATCTAGGTACTCTGGCACTAGTTACCCACCTCCACACTCCGAATCGCTTATAACCAGTGAAAAGTTTGATAAGATGCATCGAGCAATACCATTACCATGAGCCACTGCGCATAGCCTATAAAAGATATGATACATCTATCAGAAAATTGTATGTGAAAATTATTGCCTATGCAAGTGACTTAAAATTCAGAATAAGTTTCAATAAAAAGATCTCAAAATATATGATAAATGGCAAAGCAAAATATTAACAAGAGTAAATTCTTTCTGGTTACAAGTTCTATTTTTTACGGGACTAATGACTCAGCGCTAAAATTATTCATTCAATAACTTTAAATCTCGTAAAGTGTGCCAAAATTTACCGAGACCTACCTCAAAGTTATCAAGCGCCTGCTTGCTCGATATAAATCCACGAAGTTGAATGGCCTCGGAAGTAATCCAGCAGTATGTAGTGGATGCCAAAGACTATGGTAGGGAAATGGAATCCTAGTCCTGGCCTCTCTTCCATGCTGCTACACAATCCATTATAAGGTTCCCCCGAAAACACAGCACCCTGGAGAATCATGCCCTCGTCCTCTCCACTGCACTTTGGTGAAACTGGTGGTACTTAGCACTTCATTATTTCACAGCAATAAACGTCCTTCAAGTAAAAAGAGTTCATTAGTAATGATAACACTTCAGTTGGCAAGTTTCTAACGAAGGTCGAGTTTATCCATTTTCCCTTTAGTCAGGAGAACTGCTTCCTTGGAGGGTTAGGCAGATACTGCTTGGTAAGAATTCTTACCCTTACTCGTTAACTTCGTTAACTAATTCAGGAAGAGCTAAATACTTTAAAATGGTCTCAAATGCCAGCACACAACGTATATACAGTGTTAAATAATTATTATCGTTATTTAAAGTTACGTTTGAGATCTTTTTATTTTCCAAGAGTTGGAAACCAAGGATTATAAAAAGATGCTTAAAGCCAAGGATTATGAAAAAAGGCAAGTACTTTTTTTTGTACTAAAAATAAACAAGATAAAGAAAACGAGAATACAAGGATTCTGAAGTTGGAAAGAAAAGATAAAAACAATATATTTAACACACTCCCCCGAAACATTCAATCCTGTTATGAAATAAAAGGAGGATTGAAATTTTAAACATATACCAAAAGTATTTATAATATCAAAAGTATTTATATTACCAGAAAAAAAAATGTTTTTTTTTCTTTTTAAATATTTGCCAAAATTATTTACATTACCATCACCAATGATAAATAAAAAGCCTACACAGACAAACTTTTCTGTAAAATTTGTCTGGTCTTCAGAGTACTAATCTTTGCCGCTTTGCGCTTTCTGCGCTTTCCTTGAATGAGATTGCTGGCCAGATTAGAATAATTTGAGTCATAATTAGGACTGTCTTTATCTTCATTTGAAGAAACATCAGGTCTGAAAAGAAATATTAGATTAGATGAATGTCTCTTAGTAAGTTCCCCAGTTCTGCCTTTCAGTAGGGTAACTCCAGTAACTTCCCCAAGCTCATTGAGAACTACATCACGGACTATTCCCATTGGGTATTGGGTTTGGCTTACACTATGGTTCTTTAATTAGAACCACATCATTCTTTTGAAGAAGTGTATGTTTTACAGGTTTGAATCTGTCTTTCGCATTTACAGCTTGATTTGTCAAGCTAGCCAAAAATTCTTCATGATAAATGTTAATCAAATAACTTCTGACTTTACGCAGTTTTGTGTAGTTTTCTTAACTTTATCACAAGGAGAAACTAAATAGTCCTCATCCAATTCTAGATCTGGATGTCTTTGCAGCTCAGGAATTAAGTTAACTGAAAACAAGGTCATAACCCCTAATTAGACACCCTGGTGTTATGGGATCAGGAAGAGTTTTTGTTTATATCTGTATCTCTTAATGCCTCTTTGAAAGCTATTGGCCCTCTATTCAATAAATGGACAGTCTGGCATATTAAAAACTCAAAATCCCTTATATCTAAAACATTATTTCTTAGGGCTCCAAATAAGCATCTCTTAATAAGTTTCACAAAACAACTTCAACCACTGAACCAAGAGCAGAGTTCCCTTTGAAAAACTGTTCAAACTGAGGTTCTTTATGTCATTCTCTTCTAGATAGAGTTTAACTTCTGGGTCTTTTAAATAATCTAGAATTACGTTGCCTCCTGCTACTAACTGAGATCCCTGATCGAAATGCACAAATTTGGTAGTCCAAACTCAAACGTATGAAGCTGGAAGGCTCTAAGATACTCCTTAACACTCAAGTCCATGCACACCTTCAGATTTATAGCTCTACTCCATGTACACGTGAAACATATCCTGCTTTTATTTTCTTCCCACTGGAACGTACAAAGAAGGGTCCCATGTAATCTACAAAAATAGCGGAAAGGAATTTCTGGGGGATTAATCCTGAAATCTCTATAACAGTTTTTGATTAAGATTAACTGTCTCTCATTGAACCTACGGCATATGACACACATGCGGATTATCCTTTTAACTACTGAAAAAAATCTAGGTATCCAAATATCTTACGTACTTCAGCCAGTAGCCTATAGCATCCAGCATGTAAAAAAACGTTCATGATAATCTAATACAATATATTTAGTTAGTAAACTATCCTTAGAAATTAGCAATGGAAATCGCATCCTTCTGTCATCTTTCAGTTTCTGCATTTTGCTTACGTACCCTTAACAGGCCTTCCTGATCCACATAAACATTGAGCTGTCTGACTAACTTGGGGATATCTTTGAGCAACCTGTTTCTAGATTCAAAATATTCAAAAAATTTCAGGGAAGTGCTTCTGCTGATCTCTTCTTATTACCATCTTTGTAGCCTCTGCAAAGAAGTTATGATTAATATCAAAACAGCTAATATGTCCAAACTTAACAGGATCCTTTAGTTTGAGTTTCATTTCAGTTATTAACAAAGATAAGTACTCTACTGAAAACAGAAACAACTTTATGGTAGCTAGAAACATCTTGATAAAGCATCAGTATGCTCATCAATCTTTGTAGTTATAGTACCATGATAAGACTGGACAACACCAACAGGAGAATCTTGCTTTACTGAAGGCCAGGTATTACAAAATCCAAGATAGATTCCCTGTTCAGCTGACCTTCTGTCTCATTAAGCAGAAATTTGGGACCTGAAAAGTAGTTAGTTTTCTGAAGCTGCTTGAAAGATAAGCTGCGAGTGATGCAGTTGGCTGGATTTTCACAACCTGCAAAAACAAAAGAAAAATGATTGGTGTTTATTACACAGTTCATTTATTGTGTGTAACCTATTTTGAACAAATACTGAACACTTCTGCATTTTATCAAGCTTGGCAGAAAACCCATGTACCCAGGAAAGGGTAACGAAGCTATCCGAGTAGATTATCAACTCGCTTATTTGATTGCATCATACAAGAAAGTTCCTGATAACTCTTCATACAGACATGCAATTTCTTCTACAGCCAAAGTTATTCCTTGCAGTTCCAGAGATGGCATGTATTAGGTTACGTAAAACTATTATTATTTCTTTTGTTGATTTAAATCAGCCTTGTTTACTTTTTTGTTTACTTTTAAGTTAAATTTTTGCTGAGTATGTTTACTCTTGTGTTTCCGTAAGTTGAGTGGCTTTACGATTGTTTCAGTGTTTTTGCGCCTCCTCCTCCTTTTTTGTGTATTAGTGAACTATCGTTTTAACGATTGTTATTCTTTTGCTTTGAGTGTTTATAAACACTGGGAAGGTGATGAGTGGACATGGTCGACCGGTCAACGAGAGTTCGGGTCTTGACAAGCTCTCACCAGTACTGTTTTCCCGTCGCAGCATTTATTTTGATTTGGAGGACGACTTTGGATAATTACCTTTGGACCACGCACTTGGATATTTCCCTCACGGATTTTGGAAGACGCATATATACGTCTGTTGAGTTGTGTCTGGATCACGGCTTTTTCTCTGCGCAGGTGTTGTTGTCACCTGCGACCTTCACACTGCTGTTGAGAGTTTAGCAGACGCTCTGTCATCTGCGACCGCTGTTTCTGCCCCTTTTTCCCGTCTGAGGATTTTTGACGGAAAACCTGTGTCGTCGCTGTATCCCTGCACTGGAATCTGGATTTACCTGCCGTGTCATCCTAGTCCAGCTGTTATACGGAGTGAGAGCTACTTGACTCGTGAGGTGGCTAGTAGGGAGTCTGTCGCCAGGTAAGAACGTACTATCGTTCCTCTCGTATCGGGAGATGTGTTGCCCTTCAGTACCTGGCGTACAGTATTTGCCCTTCCGTTAGCAGCTTGATGGACTGATCACGGCCCTGAATTCAACTCTTCTGGTATTTCACTGAAGGTGAAATTATATATTTTTGCCAATTTTCATTATTCATAAATATATATATGTATGTTTACATGTATATATTGTCATAGTTTATTGTATGTTGGTATTTAGTGGACTGAGTTCCACATTGCTTAGCTTGATGCTATAGGTAGGAGTATTAAGGTTTTCCTTGTTTCATCTCCTACTTCTTTCTATCTTATTATTATTAGGTTATTGGTGATTTTGGCTAGCCTTATTTTGGATCCAACTTGTTATATATTAAATATGTTTTTCTCTCTTGGGGTGGTTTTTCTCTTGTTTAGGGCTTAGTGTATTAGCTTTAGGTTTTTTTGTGAGTTCCCGAAAACCAGGTATTTGTTCTCTTGAATATTCTGTACAATTAAGTGTATTTAATCTCACAAGGTTGATTTAAGTCATTGTTCTAGTTTATAATATATTGTTATGTTTCTTGAGTTTCTGTTCCGTACTTCCTTGTCACTGAGGTACATTTACTGACTGCAATCCTTGAGAATATAAAGACCTAAAAAGAACCTGTACTGCAACCTGGGAGGTTTGTAGTGGCGATCGTGACAGGAATTGCACTCGGGTGTACTCAGTGTTTTGGGTTGGCGGAACCAGCGCTCGGTGGATTTACCAGTATTTGTTGCTGTTTAGTGTATTGCCTTACTCCCCCCTTTAATTTGTTTTGGAACCATGGAAGAATTTATTTTTGATCCAGCTGAGTTTTTGGGTCGGCAGATTGCCTTAGCATCTTCCTGTATTGAGTAAAGAGTATTTGGTGAGTTGTGCTCGCATGGTTAGGTGTCCCACTTATTGGGCTGCGAACACTAGGGCCCAGTTGCTGATAGCTGTAAAAAGTAAGGTAGCTCAAGGTATGCTGAAGGAGAGAATTTAGCTAGGGATTTTGTCAGTATGGTGATAGTGACTCAGAACGAGAGGGTAGTGTGATTGAGGATGTTAGTGTGAATCCAGGTCTTTCTTTGTTTGAAGATCCTCCTCGTACTGGAACAATTTTTGAAGGGCAGGCTAATTTGCAATTTAAAGCTAATGTGTCCACTAACCCATTTTTTAGTAGAAAACCCTGTCCAGGGTGAATGTAGCCCCAGCACAGCCTGTAGTGTCCCAGGAGGACAGTGAATATAGTTTAATTTGTAAGAGGATAGAGTTAATGAAGCTCGAGTTTGAAGAGAACGAGAGGGTGAGGCGGCATGAGCTAGAGATGGCCAATGTAAATTTGGAGTTGGCTAGGTTACAAGGTTCTCCTAATAGATTAAGTACTCCCTGTGGACCATCTCCTGATAAATTTAATATAGGGGCAGCTCTGAAGTTGGTCCCTGTATTTGATGAGAGAAATGTGCCTGAATTTTTTAAGGCTTTTGAACGGGTAGCTACCAGGTTGTCTTGGCCCACCGAGATGTGGACAGTCCTAATTCAGTGTAGGCTGGTGGGCAAGGCATCCGGGTGTATAATTCTTTGGAGGAGGGTGTAGCCCGTGATTATAATAAAGTGAAGGCGTTAGTCCTCAAGGCATATGACCTTGTCCCTGAGGCCTATCGCTAAAACCTTTAAATTTAGAAAAAAATTTGTTAAGCACCCTGCTCTTTCATTTGTAGAATTTGCTAGGCTCAAGGAAGAGCAGTTTGATGATTGGCTAAAGAGCCGACAGGTGGCCTCTTTCTCCTCCTTAAGGGAATTAATGCTGTTGGAGGAATTTAAGAAACATTGTAGCAAGGAACTGAGAATATATTTAGAGGAAGTAAAAGCTGCCAGTATAAGTAAGGCGGCTCAGATTGGTGATGAGTTCATCTTGACCCATCGAGCTGGGTCCGGTAATTTTAGTTCCCAGGTAACAAATTTTCCGCCAGCCTGCTAGGCAAATAATTTTAATAAATATGAAATCTCGTAATGTTGGAGGTACTAGGGTAAAGCATTCAGGAGTCCCAACTTATTCTAAGAATGAGAATGGTCAGGGAAAAGTCTCAAGTGGTGGGCACACTAGAGTCTTTTCCAAAAACCGGTTGATATCTGGTAATGTGAGTAGAGGTAGTGGGACCTGCTTTTGGTGCAATAAGCCCGGGCATTATCAGGCTCAGTGTAATGCCAGAAGGAGTATCTCCAGAGAAATGGTGACAGTAGTGGTCACAACCCTATATCTCTAATTTCAAATAAGTCTAATCCCAAGGTGAGAATCCATCAGTGGTTGTTAGTGGTAATGAGATTAGTTGTGACAGCGGTAATGTGAATCCATCTGGGAGTATGTCAGGCATGACTCTATGATAAATATATCTGGCCTGGTAGACTGGTTACGATTCAGGAGTCCTTAAGGTGAAATTTTTGCGAGACACAGGGTCTGCTCGGTCATTAGTGTTAAAAGAATCATTAAATGGTTTAGTTAAATATTCAGGGAATTATGTGGTTCTGGGAGGGTTCCCAAACACAGTGGTTTCAGCTCCATTGGTAGAAGTTGAGTTATCTTTCCCTGGTATAATAAAGTAACTGAGTTGGCTGTGTGGAGAGTCTCCCCATTCCAGGTATTGATGGTATTTTGGGAAAATGACATGTTAGACCATAAGGGTCTGGAATTATTCCCTATTTTGACTAATGGATGCTTGTCCAGTGGCTGTGACGACCCGGCATCTGCTAAGGCAGCTAATTTGATAAATGATGATGACTTAGATTTAAGTAGTTTAGAAGTAGAGTTAGAAAGGCTGGGCAGTAGATAGTCCAAGTAGTGTTAGTCATATCTTGCAACCTGATTGGACCGTTTCACGTTTATTGAGGCTCAGAAACAAGAGTTTGATTTGAGTTTGGGTGACACAGCTGATTTAACTAAACCAAGGTTTTGTGTAATAAAAGGTTTGTTATACAGAGTTAGTCGCCCATCTACACATGATCTGAACGAGACTTCTCGTGGAACAAATTGTGGTTCCCTCACAATTTAGGGAGTCTGTTTTGAGGTTGTCACATGATGATTCTTTTCTGGTCACTTTGGAGTATTTAAGACTTTCAAGAGGTTGGCAAAATGTTTTTGGTGGCCAGGATTAAAATTATCAGTGAAACAATTTGTTAGTAACTGTAGGTTTGTCAGGTGATGGGAAAACCCAATCAAGTAATCCCTAAAGCACCTTTAAATCCAATTCCTGCAATTGGGGAAACCTTTTGTAGAATTGGTAATAGATGTGGTAGGGCCTTTGCCCAGAACAAAGACTGGGTTTACTCATCTCCTGACGATTATGGACAGGGGGCTTCCAGATTTCCTGAGGCATTCCCAATGAAAAAGATTACCTCCAGAGCAGTGATTTGAGAAGCTCATTGAATTTTTCTCCAGATATGGACTCCCTCGAAAATTCAGACCGACTGTGGACGAATTTTACGAGTAAGGTATTTAGGGGTAAGTGTGCTGAAACTGGCCATTCAGCACACTACCAGCGTACCTTATCATCCAGAGAGTCAGGGTGTGGTGAAAGATTCCACCAGACACTTAAATCAGTGTTAAAGAAAATACTGCTATGAACAAGGAGAGGATTGGGAAAAAAGGGCTTCCCTTTGCTCTCTTTGCTATAAGGAACCATCCGAATTCATCTACAGGTGTAGCTCCCTTCGAGCTGGTGTTTGGACATAGGGTACGTGGTCCGTTGGAAATTTTCCACGAATTGCTTGCATCTGGTCAGAAGGGAGAAATTAATGTGGTGGAATTTGTAGAGGATTTACGGAAGAAATTAGCCATTGCATGGAAATTTGCTAAGAGAAAATTTGGCTTCCTCCCAATCAGTCATGAATCAAATTTTGATAGGAAAACCAAGGTGCGGTCGGGTCGTTTTGAGCCTGGGGAATTAGTATTGGTGTTGAGTACAGACTCAGACAATTCCTCGAACCAAGGTATAAGGGGCCCTGGAAGGTTTTGAGAAAATTGTCTGAGGTGAATTATGAAATTGAAGCCCCCGGGACCAAACGAAAGTGCCGGGTCTTTCATATTAATAGATTAAAATCTTATATTTCATGTGGTAGAGATCCTTTAGCTATTGTATAGAGCCTGTGTCTATGGTTGTAGAGCCTCCAGAGGATAACTTTGAGGATTTAATTGGTCAGGTGTCTTCTGATGCTCTCTTTAATAATATTCAAAATCTAGAGGTTTGAAAGGAGGGTTGGACCATCTGGAAGTTACCCGAGGGAGGGACATTATTAATTTAATCTGTTCTTTCCAGAAGTATTTCAGAGTTCACCAGGTAGGACGAGGTTGCTTCAGCATGATGTGGATGTGAGCAGTGCTTCCCCCGTAAAGCAGAGTCCTTATCGACTAAATCCAGTGAAGAGGGACATAGTCGAGGAGGAAATAAAGTATATGCTGGGGATGACCTAATCCAACCTTCGATAAGTCCTTGGAGCTCTCCGATTGTTCTGGTCAAGAAGTCTGATGGGAAGTACCGTATGTGTGGATTACCGTAAGGTTAATGCCAGTACTAAAAATGACTCCTTTCCTTTGCCCCGCATTGATGACTGTCTCGATCAGATAGGGTCTGCAAAATTTTATTACCAAGTTGGATCTGTTGAAAGGATATTGGCAAGTGCCCCTGTCTGATCGAGCAAGGGAAATTTCTGCTTTTGTAACTCCCTTTGGATTTCTTTACGAATGTAAAGTAATGCCTTTTGGGATGAAGAATGCTGCATGTACCTTTCAGCGGCTTATGAACAGAGTCATTTGTGGTTTGGAAGGCACTGAAATTTATATTGATGATCTAGTTGTTCACAGCAATGATTGGCGAACTCATATGGTAAGGTTTGAGAAAGTGTTTTTGAAGCTTTGAGGGCCGCCGGTCTTGTTGTGAACTTGGGTGGGTAAGTGTGAATTTGGCAAGGCAAAGTATGTTATTTGGGTCATGAGGTTGGTTTGGGACAGGTAGCCCCTAAGCAAGCCAATCTCGAGGCACATTGTAAATTTGAAGAGGCCGTGCAATGTCAGAGAAGTTCGGAGACTTCTCGGCATGACGGGCTATTATAGGCGGTTTGTCCGAACTTCTCGGACATTGCTCAGCCGCTTACTAAGCTATTAGAAAAAAGACAGAAATTTGTGTGGTCTCCTCAATGTGAAGAGTCTTTTATTAAACTTAAACTGGTGTTGGTGTCAAACCCAATATTATGTCTCCTGATTTTCAGAAACCTTTCATTATTTGCGGTGGATGCCAGTGATGTAGGCATTGGGGGTGTCCTCTTTCAGAGAAATGGGGCTGGAGAGGTTCGTCCTGTGTCTTACTTCAGCCGTAAGTTATTGGCAGCGGAGAAAAGTTACTCCACTATCGAGAAGGAGCCTTGCCTTGGTTTGCACTCTGCTACATTTCAAACCTTATGTTACTAATTTCTCTTTCCCTATAGAGATTTGGACTGACCACAATCCTATCTAGTGTTCATCGAACGGATGAAAGGATCCAACCAGAGGATTTTAAGGTGGGCTCTGCAGTTGCAGGAATTCTCTCTGGTTATCAAAACATATTAAGGGATCTGAGAACCGTATTCCTGATGCCCTTTCTCGTATGTAATCTTGGCTTTGTCCCTCCCTCGCCCTTCTCGTGTCTTCATGGGTTTGTATAAAACTATTATTGCATAGTAAAATATGATGCAAGCATGTGTGTGAGTATGAGTGAGTCTTTATCTTAGGGTTTAGTTTAGATGTAGGTTTGGTCAAGTGCATTGTTTTTGTATGTTCAACCTCGGTAAGGTCTATCAGTTTTTTTGTTTTGGTACTCGTTCGAGTCTTGGTTTATCCTTCTTAAGGTGCCCTATTGGGGGGCTTTGGTTTGGTAAGTTTTCTTTCTAGTGAAGCTATGCTTCTTTTGTCATGTGTACTGTAATAATATTTATAACCTTTTATTTTTCAGGGTTGTTTAAATATTTTATCTTGATCTTGGGTTTTGTATCTCTATAATATTGATGTTTTAATTCCTTTCCATTTCAGCATTCTTACAGTATTTGATAAAAAAAATGTATTCTATGTGAATAATTTTTTTTGTTTTGGGGGAGGAAGGTATTAGGTTAACGTAAAACTATTATTATTTCTTTTGTTGATTTAAATCAGCCTTGTTTACTTTTTTGTTTACTTTCAAGTTAAATTTTTGCTGAGTATGTTTACTCTTGTGTTTCCGTAAGTTGAGTGGCTTTACGATTGTTTCAGTGTTTTTGCGCCTCCTCCTCCTTTTTTGTGTATTAGTGAACTATCGTTTTAACGATTGTTATTCTTTTGCTTTGAGTGTTTATAAACACTGGGAAGGTGATGAGTGGACATGGTCAACCGGTCAACGAGAGTTCGGGTCTTGACAAGCTCTCACCAGTACTGTTTTCCCGTCGCAGCATTTATTTTGATTTGGAGGACGACTTTGGATAATTACCTTTTGGACCACGCACTTGGATATCTCCCTCACGGATTTTGGAAGACGCATATATACGTCTGTTGAGTGTGTCCCTGAATCAGCGGCTTTTTCTCGCGCAGGTGTTGTTGTCACCTGCGACCTTCACACTGCTGTTGAGAGTTTAGCAGACGCTCTGTCATCTGCGACCGCTGTTTCTGCCCCTTTTTCCCGTCCTGAGGATTTTGACAGAAAACCTGTGTCATCGCTGTATCCCGGCACTGGAATCTGGATTTACCTGCCGTGTCATCCTCGTCCAGCTGTTATACGGGAGTGAGAGCTACTTGACTCATGAGGTGGCTAGTAGGGAGTCTGTCGCCAGGTAAGACGTACTATCGTTCCTCTCGTATCGGGAGATGTGTTGCCCTTCAGTACCTGGCGTACAGTATTTGCCCTTCCGTTAGCAGCTTGATGGACTGATCACGGCCCTGAATTCAACTCTTCTGGTATTTCACTGAAGGTGAAATTATATATTTTTGCCAATTTTCATTATTCATAAATATATATATGTATGTTTACATGTATATATTGTCATAGTTATTGTATGTTGGTATTTAGAGGGACTGAGTTCCACATTGCTTAGCTTGGTGTTATAGGTAGGAGTATTAAGGTTTTCCTTGTTTTCATCTCCTACCTCTTTCTATCTTATTATTATTAGGTTATTGGTGATTTTGCTTAGCCTTATTTTGGATCCAACTTGTTATATATTAAGTATGTTTTCTCTCTTGGGGTTTTCTCTTGTTTAGGGCTTAGTGTATTAGCTTTAGGTTTTCTTGTGAGTTCCCGAGAACCAGGTATTTGTTCTCTTGAATATTCTGTCAATTAAGTGTATTTAATCTCACAAGGTTGATTTAAGTCATTGTTCTAGTTTATAATATATTGTTAAGTTTTCTTGAGTTTCTGTTTCCGTCCTTCCTTGTCACTGAGGTACATTTACTGACTGCAATCCTTGAGAATTTAAAGACCTAAAAAGAACCTGTACTGCACCTGGGAGGTTGTAACAGCATGCTTTTAG
This sequence comes from Macrobrachium nipponense, assembly GCF_015104395.2. Classification (NCBI taxonomy): domain Eukaryota; kingdom Metazoa; phylum Arthropoda; class Malacostraca; order Decapoda; family Palaemonidae; genus Macrobrachium; species Macrobrachium nipponense. The sequence goes on along the minus strand of NC_087223.1, from coordinate 21,375,586 downwards.
ATTCCATTTGCTTGTTTACTATCCTATTTTTTGCAAAAGACAAAACTGACCTTTCCTGTGGAAATATTTTGTATGTAAATGACTACACCAACATCTGCTTTACTACTGTCTGAAAATACAATAGCCGGTAAGTATCTTCTCTACTCCAAAGACTCTTGGTATCTCTGTAACAGAAGCAGCATTTGCTTGTTTGGCAATATTCCGCCATTGGCCATTCCTAAACATCAGTATCTAATTCCTTGTCCAGCCCAGATCTTTGTCACACTGTAACTGATGCAAAAATAGCCTTGAGCAATTAAGAATAGGGCCATTAAAGTTAAAGAGATCATACTGGGAGGCAATAGATTGCAATACTTCCCGTTTTGTTCGAGCTTGTATGTTAAGACTAATAGGTTTAGTAGATAAACTGTCTTGCTTCCTATCCCATGACAACCCAAGTCGTTTTACCTTCTTCATTGGTTTCTGTACTAAGCTCACTATCTATGTGGTCTTGCAATGCAGAATCATTACTGATGTACTGCTGCAGTAAAACTTTGTAAGGCTCAAAATGCTTTCTAGTTGTTGATATGCCCGGGAGAAGATCTTCAGAACTATCATAAGCAACTGCACAGTTATCCATGTAACATAGTTGATATATCATCCTCTTTAATTGTAAAGTTTTTACTATCATCACCGTCTACTTCTAAATTAAAATCTTATATAGAGCAAGTAACAGTAATGCAGGGCTGCATCTTAAGCCAAAACTTAATCTTATATTTCTTTGTATACCACAACTGTAAAGTCTTTCCTTCTCTAACATTTCTGAACCATAGACATAATAGCCTATTGCTATCTGTGTCATTTAAGGCAAGATTATTGAACGCTTTACATATATCAAAACATAATAACTTCTGTCCAAATCTCAAATGTAATATAGCAGAGGAAAGTTTCTGGTTTAGATTTGGTCCTGAATATATAGCCTGATTGTGACTAATGGAAGGTTTACTAGAATCTTGCTGACAAAGATTAGACAAATACACTATCCAGCACTTTGTGGTTTCGCGATCCATCTTAAAGATACCCATAGGAGGCAAAAAGCTATGGTTAGGGTGCTCTCTCAGAAATTCGGGAAGATTATTAATGCGCTCTATGATCCCCATACTTTCTTGTTCTTTAAAAACTTTATCCATTATCAATAGCTTATCCCTTATTTTGCAATTTTTTCAAGTTAGATTTCTTTAAAATTGAAATTGCCAATCCCTGATTGGAACCTAATAAATGAGACACCTGAGAATTCCCAAAGTAAAGGAACAACAATTCTACCTTCTTTATCTCTCTTCATATTTTCAAGGGAAAAACTTAACCAACTTCTTATTTATTTCAGAACTCCCAGAATCAGAATCATCAGGTTCAGACTTTACAAATCTATGACAACTTTCTTCTAAAATTTGGTTAGCTGCCTTGATAAGCTGAGATTCAATTATATCCCCCTTATCATCAAATACATTAATGTTAACGGGATCCACAGTATCTTTAAAAGCACAATCTGAAACAAGGCAAGTATTACCAGTCCCGAAAATGCTACCAACTAAGTTGTGATCTGAAAGTTGAACCAATCCTTGAAAGCAACTTCCAACATAAGGTAAAAATGATAAATCTTTCAATATTTGTTCCACATTACCATGTAACAATACTCCAGCAGGAGTTTCAGAATATAGAGATTCTAAGTTTGATCCAAACAAGTGTTCCTGCTGAGGAAGACAGTATGCTGAGCGAGTGCCAAGAATTACTGAATATTCTGGATATCACTACAATCATTTGACAAGCTTTCATCTGCCAACAAATAACCTCTTTCTTTGAAACCACATACTACTTTACCTAATTTAGGAAGTTTTAACTTTACATTAACAGTGCTTCAATTTTTCTAAGGCTCTCCTATCTGTAAACTTACTTCAATTAGCTTAGTATATAAGTTCTGGATTAGTGTTAATGCCATTTACTGTTAGAGAAAATTTTTCCCTTAATGTGGGTAAATTGTAACTGTCTGCAATATCGGTCAAAATGAAGTTACACTGACAGCCACTGTCTTTTAAACATCTTAACTTTAAACCATTATCCAAGGTAGAAGTAAAAGTAGGAAGAACAGTCTGCATGTCAGAATCACTCTGGAAAGCTTCCACAATGTTAACCATTGAGCCAGATATCTCCTTATTTTCCTTAGGCTTGGATTTTGCTTTATCTTTACCCTTATCTGTAGAAGATTGGCTATCTGGTTTATTTCCATCTTTATTTGTGACTTGCTTGTCATCAACAGACCGAATACACAGAAAGCTGAAATGCCACTCTGAGCAATACTTACATTTATTATTGAACCTATACCTACAAAATTTACTGTGATGATTTAGGTTAGAACATTTTAGGCATCCTTTCAATTTTCTTATTTTATCTATCTTTGCTTCTGCAGAGTCAAATTTGGCACACTTGTGGATAAAGGTGATCAGCTGGTTTACCATCCACTTTAGTACAAATACTACAAGGCTTAAAGGTCTTATTTCTTTCATACTTTACATCTACAGCTAAGCTGGTAGCTCCATGGTCACTAGCATTTGATGCTTTGGGGGAAGATTGTTTAGTGACTTCTTTAGTTTTCTTAGACTGGCTACAATAACGCTCACTAGCTTCAAAAAACTTGTCTAAAATTTCATTTAACGTTGGCTTGGAGCTGTTAGTAATTTGAATCAAATGATACTTAAATGAATCGTTCAATCCTTCCCATATAAAAAACTGAAGTATACAGTCCACAGTCATTTTCAATTTGCGTATTCTTTCCATAATTAACCTAACCTTAGAGATAAATTCATAAGGATCAGTGTTGGAAGAAAGTTTCAAATGGGATAACTGCCTTAAAACATTAAATTTCTGTGTGTCATCCGAAGCTAGAGCTTTCAGTAGTAATTGCTTTGCATGTGAATATCCCTGCTTATCTGCTTCTAAGGACTCTACTAAAACTAAGGCCCTGCCTGAGATCTGCTGCTTTAATAACAAGAGTTTATCATATTCAGGGTATTCAAATTTACTTAAAGTGTCTTCAAATTCTTCAAAAAATCTAGCAAGGTCCTCATCATCAGAACTAGTGTATTTAGGCAGGGGAGCTATGGGAGACTTAAGCAAACTTCTTGCGGAACTAAGAGAGTCATTCAAATGGGAAACCGAGGAGGAGGGCTCACTAGGGTTCCTAATATCCACTAAGCAAGATAAAAGTTTGTCATTATAGACCTGACAGGTGTCTAATTCCTCCTCAGACCTAAGTTCTTCCTCTTTGTCGTCCCATTCCTCATACTTCAGCTCTAATATCTGCTTATTCAAATCTTTCAATTCTGGAAGCCATTGTTCAAATTGCAAGCGTAATTTCTCCTTGCTGCACTAGATAATGTAGGAAAAGTATCCTTACGGTTAAAATGTTCAGTTACACACTTCCTTATATACTTCCTTTGATTCACTAATCTCTTAAGTTCCGACATTGTGAATATATACAGCTACCTGACCTATCACAAATATAATAAATATTATAAGCTAAAGTATGCGTAACAAACCGAAGCTCAAAAGAAAAATTTCCTTAACCACTTCACTAAGAAATACCGATGGCATCAATACTAGGCCAACGACGATAAATAAAGATTACAAGAGAAGCAAAGTTTCGAATGCAAAATATCCAATGAAGGCAATTCCCGAGCAAAGAGCAAAGAACTTATTTCAGAAATATGTTAAAAAGATTAAATTCACTCAACCTTTATGCTAAAGTATTAAAATGCAAAATATAACGCTAACGTTCCACCCACAGTGCAAGTAGAGAGACATCGGGTAAGCATCAAAGCAAAGTCATAATATCCTGTCACGGTCGCCATATTCGGAAAAAATTATATGAAGGTTATAAAAAATGGTGAGAAAACAAACATCAAAGTGAACATTGAATTTATTATAGAACATTAAGGAAATTTAAGGCATAATATTATGCAGAATATAGATTAATATTAAAGACACTTGATGCTGCCCCGATATCTAGGTAACTCTGGCACTAGTTACCCAACCTCCACACTCCGAATCGCTTATAACCAGTGAAAAGTTTATAAGATGCATCGAGCAATACCATTACCATGATGCCACTGTGCATAGTCTATAAAAGATATGATAATCTATCAGAAAAACTGTTATGGTGAAATTATTGCCTATGCAAGTGACTTAAAATTCAGAATAAGTTTCAATAAAAAGATCTCAAAATATATGATAAATGGCAAAGCAAAATATTAACAAGAGTAAATTCTTTCTGGTTACAAGTTCTATTTTTTACGGGACTAATGACTCAGCGCTAAAATTATTCATTCAATAACTTTAAATCTCGTAAAGTGTGCCAACATTTACCGAGACCTACCTCAAAGTTATCAAGCGCCTGCTTGCTCGATATAAATCCACGAAGTTGAATGCCTCGGAAGTAATCCAGCAGTATGTAGTGGATGCCAAAGACTATGGTAGGGAAATGGAATCCTAGTCCTGGCCTCTCTTCATGCTGCTCACAATCCATTATAAGGTTCCTCCGAAAACACGCACCCCTGGAGAATCATGCCCTCGTCTCTCCACTGCACTTTGGTGAAACTGGTGGTACTTAGCACTTCATTATTTCACAGCAATAAACGTCCTTCAAGTAAAAAGAGTTCATTAGTAATGATAACACTTCAGTTGGCAAGTTTCTAACGAAGGTCGAGTTTATCCATTTTCCCCTTTAGTCAGGAGAACTGCTTCCTTGGAGGGTTAGGCCAGATACTGCTTGGTAAGAATTCTTACCCTTACTCGTTAACTTCGTTAACTAATTCAGGAAGAGCTAAATACTTTAAAATGGTCTCAAATGCCAGCACACAACGTATATACAGTACTAAATAATTATTATCGTTATTTAAAGTTACGTTTGAGATCTTTTTATTTTCCAAGAGAGTTGGAAACCAAGGATTATGAAAAGATGCTTAAAAGCCAAGGATTATGAAAAAAAGGCAAAATACTTTTTTTGTACTAAAAATAAACAAGATAAAGAAAACGAGAATACAAGGATTCTGAAGTTGGAAAGAAAAGATAAAAACAATATATTTAACACATCTTTATGTCAAAGGTCTTTCTCTTTCCTTCTTTATGTCAAGGGTCTTTCTTTTTTCTTCTTTAGTCAAAGGTCTTTCTCTTCTTCTTTAGTCAAACGTCTTTCTCTTTTATTTTTTATGTCAAAGGTCTTTCTCTTTCTTCTTTATGTCAAAATTCTTTCTCTTTTCTCCTTTAATCAAAGGTCTTTCTCTTTCCTTCTTTATGTCAAAGTTCTTTCTCTTTTCTCCTTTAGTCAAAGGTCTTTCTCTTTTCTTCTTTAGTCAAAGGTCTTTCTCTTTTCTTCTCTATGTCAAAGGTCTTTCTATTTTCTTCTTTATATCGAAGGTCTTTCTATTTTCTTCTTTATGTCAAAGTTCATTCTCTTTTCTCCTTTAGTCAAAGGTCTTTCTCTTTCCTTCTTTATGTCAAAGGTCTTTCTCTTTTCTTCTTTAGTCAAAGGTCTTTCTCTTTCCTTCTTTATGTCAAAGGTCTTTCTCTTTTCTTCTTTAGTCAAAGGTCTTTCTCTTTCCTTCTTTATGTCAAAGGTCTTTCTATTTTCTTCTTTATGTCAAAGGTCTTTCCATTATTTCTTTAGTCAAAAGTCTTTCTCTTTCCTTCTTTATGTCAAAGGTCTTTCTCTTTTCTTCTTTAGTCAAAGGTCTTTCTATTATCTTCTTTATGTCGAAGGTCTTTCTCTTTCCTTCTTCATGTCAAAGGTCTTTCTATTTCCTTCTTATGTCAAAGGTCTTTCTCTTTCTTCTTTATGTCAAAGGTCTTTCTATTTCCTTCTTTATGTCAAAGGTCTTTCTATTTTCTTCTTTAGTCAAAGGTCTTTCTATTTTCTTCTTTATGTCAAAGGTCTTTCTCTTTTCTTCTTTAGTCAAAGGTCTTTCTCTTTTCTTCTTTAGTCAAAGGTCTTTCTCTTTCCTTCTTTATGTCAAAGGTCTTTCTCTTTTCTTCTTTAGTCAAAGGTCTTTCTCTTTCCTTCTTTAGTCAAAGGTCTTTCTCTTTCCTTCTCTATACAAAGGTCTTTCTCTTTCCTTCTTTATGACAATGGTCTTTCTCTTTCCATGCTTTTTTGTCAAAGGTCTTTCTCTTTTCTTCTTATGTCAAAGGTTTTTCTCTTTTCTTCTTTATGACAAAGGTCTTCTCTTTTCTGCTTTTTTGTCAAAGGTCTTCTATTTTCTTCTTTATAGGAAAGGTCTTTCTCTTTCCTTCTTCATGTCAAAGGTCTTTTCTCTTTTCTTCTTTAGTCAGAAGGTCTTTCGTCTTTTTTTCTTTAGTCAAAGGTCTTTTCTTTTCTCTTTTTATGTCAAAAAGTCTTTCTCTTTTCTTCTTTAGTAAAGGTCTTTTTTCTTTTTCTTCTTTATGTCAAAGGTCTTTCTCTTTCCTTTTTTAGCCCAAAGGTCTTTCTAGTCAAAGGTCTTTCTTTCATCTTTATGTCAAAGGTCCTTTCTCTTTTTCCTTTTTTTAGTCAAAGGTCTTTCTCCTTTTCTTCTTTATGTCAAAGGTCTTTCTCTTTCCTTCTTTATGTCAAAGGTCTTTCTCTTTTCTTCTTTATGTCAAAGGTCTTTCTCTTTCCCTTCTTTAAAGTCCAAAGGTTTCTCTTTTCTTCTTTAGTCAAAGGTCCTTTCTCTTTTCTTCTTTTTATGTCAAAGTCTCTTTTCTTCTTCTTTATTTCAGGTCTTTCCTCTTTTCTTCTTTAAATGGTCAAGGTCTTTCTCTTTCCTTCTTTAGTCAAGTCTTTCTCTTTTCTTCTTTTATGTCCTCTTGCTCCTTTCTTCTTTATGGTCAAAAGTCTCTCTCTTTCCTTCTTTAGTCAAAGGTCTTTATCTTTTCTTCTTTATGTCAAAGGTCTTTCTCTTTCTTCTTTAGTCAAAGGTCTTTTCTCTTTCCTTCATTTAGGTCTTTCTCTTTTCTTCTTTAAATGGTCAAAGGTTTCTTTCTTTCTTCCTTCTTTAGCCCCCCAAAGGTCTTTCTCTTTCCTTCTTTATGTCAAAGGTCTTTCTCTTTTCTTCTTTCAGGTCAAAGGTCTTTCTCTTTCTTCTTTTTGATGTTTTCAAAGTGGTCTTTCTCTTTTCTTCTTAGTAATTTTTTTCTTTCCCAAAAGTCTTTCTCTTTTGTCTTTATGTCAAAGTTTTCTCTCCTTCTTTTTAGTCAAAGTTCTTTCTCTTTCTTCTTTAGTCAAAGGTCTTTCTCTTTTCTTCTTATGTCAAAGGTCTTTCTCTTTCCTTCTTTAGTCAAAGGTCTTCTCTTGTCTTCTTTATGTCAAAGGTTTTCTCTTTCTTCTTTATGTCAAATGTCTTCTCTTTTCTTCTTTATGTCCAAAGGTCTTTCTCTTTCATTCTTTAGTCAAAGGTCTTTCTCTTTTCTTCTTATATGTCAAAGTCTTTCTCTTTCTTCTTTAGTCAAAGGTCTTTCTCTTTTCTCTTAGTCAAAGGTCTTTCTCTTTTCTTCTTTATGTCAAAGGTCTTTCCTTTCTCTTCTTTAGTCAAAGGTCTTTCTCTTTTCTTCTTTTGTCAACGGTCTTTCTCTTTTATTCTTTATGTCAAGTCTTCTCTTTCTTCTTTATGTCAAAAGTCTTTCTCTTCCTTCTTTAGCAAAGGTCTTTCTCTTTTCTCTTTATGTCAAAGGTCTTTCTCTTCTTCCTTTATGTCAAAGTCTTCTCTTTCCTTCTTTTAGTCTCAAAGGTCTGTCTCTTTCTTCTTTAGTCAAAGGTCTTCTCTTGTCTCTTTAAATGGCAAAGGTCTTTCTCTTTCTTCTTTACGTCAAGGCTTCTTTCTTTTCTTCTTTAGACCAAAGGGTGTTTCTCTTTTCTTCTTTAGTGTCAAAAGGTCTTCTTCTTTTCCTTTTATGTCAAAGGGCTTTTCTCTTTCCTTCCTTTAGTCAAAGGTCTTTCTTTTCGTTTCTTTATGTTCAAAGGTTTTTCTTTCTCTTTTTCTTCTTTATGTCAACAAGGTCTTATCTTTCCTTCTTTAGGTTTTCAAAAGGTCTTTTCTTCTTTTCTCTTTAGGTCAAAGTCTTTAAACTCATTTTTATTTATGGACAAAGGTTTTTTTTCTTTCCTTTCTTTCTTTATGACAAAGGTCTTTCTACTTTCCGGCTTTTGTCAAAGGCTTTCTTGTAAGTTCCTGCTTTTTGCAAAGGTCTTTCTCTTTTCTTCTTTATGTCAAAGGTTTTTTTGTTTCCTTCTTTAAAGGTTGAAAGGTCCTTTCTTCTTTTCCTTCTTTATGTCAAAGGTCTTTCTCTTTCCTTCTTTAGCAAAGGGTCTTTTCCTTTTCTTCTTTATATCAACGGTCTTCTCTTTTATTCTTAAGTCAAAGGTCTTTATTTTCTTTCTCTTAGTCAAATGTCTTTCTTTTCTTTCTTATACCAAAGGTTTTTCTCTTTTCTTCTTTAGTCAAAGGTCTTTTTCTTTTATTCTTTATGTCAAAAGGTCTTTCTGCCTTCTTTAGTCAAAAGTCTTTCTCTTTTCTTCCTTATGCCAAAGGTCTTTCTTTCTTTCTTTATGCAAAGGTCTTTCTATTTCTTCCTTATGCCAAAGGTCTTTCTCTTTTACTTCTTATGTCAAAAGGTCTTTCTCTTTTCTTCTTTAGTCAAAGGTCTTTCTCTTTTCTTCCTTATGCCAATGGTCTTTCTTTTTCTTCTTTATGTCAAAGGTTCTTTGTTTTCTATTTTCTTTTTATGTCAAAGGTCCTTTCTCTTTTATTCTTTATGTCAAAGGTCTTTCTATTTTCTTCTTTATGCCAAAGGTTTATTTCTCTTTTTGCTTTAGTCAGAGGTCTTTCTCTTTTTCTTCTTTAGTCAAAAGGGCTTTCTCTTTTCTTCTTTATGCCAAAGGTCTTTCTTTTTTCTTTTTTCTTTAGTCAAAGGTTTCTTTCTCTTTCTTCTTATGTCAAAGGTCTTTCTATTTCTTCTTATGTTTCTCTTTCTTTCTTCTTTTATGTCAAAGGTCTTCTATTTTCTTCTTTATGTCAAAGGTCATTCTCTTTTCTTCCTTTATGCCCAAAGGTCTTTCTCTTTTTTTGTTTAGTCAAAGGTCTTTCTCTTTTTTCCTTTAGCCAAAGGTCTTTCTTGTGCTTCTTTATGTCAAAGGTCTTTCTCTTTTTTCCTTTATGTCAAAGGTCTTTCTCTTTCCTTCTTTATGTCAAAGGTCTTTCTCTTTTTTTCTTTATGCAAAGGTCTTTCTTCTTTTCTTCTTTATGTCAAAGGGTTCTTTTCTCTTTCCTTCTTTATGTCAGTCTTTATCTTTTTCCTCTTTAGTCAAAGGTCTTTCCTTTCCTTCCTTTATTTGCCAAAGGTCTATTTTCTTTCTTTATGTCAAAGGCTTTCTTTTTCTTTTCTTTATGTCAAAGGGTTTCTTTCTATTTTCTTCTTTATGTCAAAAGGTCTTCTCTTTTCTTCTTTATGCAAAGGTCTTTCTCTTTCCTTCTTTGTCAAAGGGTTCTTTCTCTTTTCTTTTTTTATGCAAAGGTCTTTCTTTTTCTTTTTTGAAGTCAAAGGTCTTTCTCTTTTTTCTTCTTTATGTCAAAGGTCTTTCTCTTTTCTTCTTTATGTCAAAGGTCTTTCTCTTTTTTTCTTTATTCAAGGGTTCTTTATCTTTCCTTCTTTATGTCAAAGGCTTTCTCTTTCCGTTTAGTCAAAGGTCTTCTCTTTCCATTTGTCAAAGGTCATTTTCTCTTTTCTATTTTTTCTTTCTTTATGCAAAGGTCTCTTTCTTTTTTCTTTAAAGTCAAAGGTCTTTCTCTTTTCTTTTCCTTTATGTCAAAGGTCTTCTCTTTTCTTCCTTTAGTCAAAGGCAAAAAGGTCTTTCTCTTTTCTTCTTTAAGTCTTTCTATTTTTCCTTCTTTAGTCAAAGGTCTTTCTCTTTTCTCTTTAGTCAAAGGTAAATTTTCTTTTCTTTTTTCTTATAGTCAAAAGGTCTTTCTCTTTTCTTCTTTATGTCAAAGGTCCTTTCTACTTTCTTCTTTAGGTCAAAAGTCTTTCTCTTTTCTTCTTTAGTTTCAAAGGTACGTCTCTCTTTTCTTCTTTAGTCAAAGGTCAGGTCTCTTTTTCTTTTCTTCTTTATGTCAAAGTCTTTCTCTTTTCTCTTGTCAAAGGTCTTTCTCATTTCCTTCTTTAGTCAAAGGTCTTTCTTTTTTCTTCTTTATGTCAAAGGTCTTTCTCTTTTCCTTTCTTTAGGTCAAAGGGTCTTTCTCTTTTCTTTCTTTAGTCAAAGGTTCTTTCTTCTTTTTCTTCTTTAGTCAAAGGTCTTTTCTCTTTTTTTCTTTATGTCTTTGGTTTTCTTTCCTTTTTTCCTTAGTTTCTTTCTAAAGGTCTTCTCTTTTATCTTGTTTTAGTCAAAAGGTCTTTCTCTTTTCTTTCTTTAGTCAAAGGTCTTTCTCTTTTCATTTTCTTAGTCTTTAGGTGTTCAAAAGTCTGTCTCTTTCCTTCTTTTTGTCAAAGGTCTCTTTTCTTCGTTTATGCCAAAGGTTCTTTCTCTTTTTTCTTTAAAGGTCAAAGGTTTCTTTCTCTTTTCCTTCCTTTATGTCGCAAAGGTCTTTCTCTTTTCTTCGTTCTGTCAAAGGGTTTCTTTCTCTTTTTTCTTTATTTTGTCAAGGTTCTTTCTTTCTTTCCTTCTTATTGTCAAAGGGTCTTTCTCTTTTCCGCTTTAGTTCCAAAGGTCTTTTCTCTTTTCCTTCTTTAGTTCAAGGTTTCTTTCTATTTTCTTCTTTATGTCCAAAAAAAGGATCTTTCTTTTTTCTTCTTTAGTCAAAGGTTTTCTTCTCTTTCTTATTTATGTCAAAGGCTTTTCTTTTCTTCTTTAGTCAAACGTCTCTCTCTTTTCTTCTGTAAAGGTTTTCAAGGGTCTTTCTATTTTCTTCTTATGTCAAAGGTCTTTTCTCTTTGGTCTTCCTTTTAGTCAAAGGTTCCTTTCTCTTTTTTCTAAATAGTCAAAGGTTTCTTTCTTTTCCTTCTTTAGATCAAAGGTATTTCTTTATTTTCTTCTTTAGTCAAAGTTCTTTTCTTTTATTCTTTAGTCCAAAGGTATTTCTTTCTTGTTTCTTTTTTTTTTTTTCTTTATAGTCAAAAGTATTTCTTTCTTTTCTTCTTTAGTCCAAAGGTTTTTCTTTCTCTTTTCTTCTGTAGTCCAATGTCTTTCTCCTTTCTTCTTTAAAGGTCAAAGGTTTCTTCCTTTTCTTTTTTCTGTTATTAAAGGTATTTTCTTTTCTTCTTTAAGGTCAAAGGTTTATTTCTCTTTTCTTTCCTTTCTTTGTCAAAGGTCCTTTCTCTTTTCCTTCTTTAGTCAAAGGTTTTTTTCTTTTTCTTTTTCTTTCTTTAGTCCAAAGTCTTTATCTTTTCTTCTTTAGTCAAAAGGTCTTTCTCTTTTCCTTCTTTAGTCAAAGGTCTTTCTCTTTCCTCTTTAGTTTTCAAAGGTTCTTTCTCTTTCTTCTTTATGTCAAAAGGTCTTTACTTCCTTCTTTAGTCAAAGGTCTTTCTCTTTATTCTTTAGTCAAAGGTCTTTCCTTTTATATTTTCTTCTTTATGTCACAGGTCTTTCTCTTTTCTTCTTTATGTCCAAAGGTTTTTCTTTCTTTTCCTTCCTTTATTTATGGTCAAGGTCTTTTTCTTTTTCTTTATTCTTTATGTCAAAGGTCCTTTTTCTTTCCTTTCCTTCTTTAAGTCAAAGGTCCTTTCTCTTTTTCTTCCTTTATGTCCAAAGGTCTTTCTTTTCCTTTTGTTCTTTGCCAAAGATTTTTGTCTTTTCTTATGACAACGGTCTTTCTCTTTTCCTTGCTTTTGTTCAAAGGTCTTTCTCTTTCCTGCCTTTTTGGTCAAAGGCTTTCTCTTTTTTCTTCTTTGATTGTTCAAAGGTTTTTTTCTTTCCTTCTTAGTGAAAGGTCTTTTCTCTTTTCTTCTTTATGTCAAAGGGATTTCTCTTCCTTCTTTGGTCAAAGGTCTTTTCCTTTTCCTTCTTTATGTCCAACGGTGGTTTCTTCTTTTATCTTTTTTAAGTCGAAAGTTCTTTCTATTTTCTTCTTTAAAAGTCAAAGGTCTTTCTCTTTTTCTTCTTTATCAAAGGTTTTTCTCTTTTTTCTTTAAATGGTCAAAGGTTTCTTTTTTCTTTTTAATTCTTTATGTTCAAAGGTCTTTTTTTCTTTCCTTCTTAGTTTCAAAAGTTCTTTCTCTTTCTTCCTTATGCCAAAGGTTCTTTATTTCTTTCCTTTTTCTTTATGTTCAAAGGTCTTTATATTTTCTTCCTTATGGCAAAGTTCTTTCCTTTTCTTTTTATGTTAAGGTCTTTCTTTCTTTCTTCTTAGTTCAAAGGTTCTTTCTCTTTTTCTTCCTTTTATGACCAAATGGTCTTTCTTTTTCTTTTTTTCTTTAGGTCAAACGGTCTTTTCTCTTTTCCTTTCTTTATGTCAAATGGTTCTTTCTCTTTATCTTAGTCAAAAGGTCTTTCTATTTTCTTCTTTATGTTAAAGGTTCTTTCCTTGGTTTTTTTGGCTTTAGGATTCGAAAGGTCTTTCTCTTTTCTTCTTTAGTCAAAGGTCATTTCTCTTTTCTTCTTTATTTGACCAAAAGGTCTTTCTCTTTTTTTCTTTAGTCAAAGGTCCTTTCTCTTTTCTTCTTTATGTCAAAGGTCTTTCTATTTTCTTCTTTATGTTTACGGTTCCTTTCTCTTTTCTTCTTTTGTCAAAGGTCTTTCTCTTTTGTCTTGCTTTATGGTCAAAGGTCATTTCTCTTTTCCTTCTTTATGTCAAAAGGTCTTTCTCTTTTTTCTTTCTTTATGTCAAAGGCTCCTTTCTCTTTTCGTTCTTTTATGTCAAAGGTCTTTCTCTTTGTTCCGTTTCTTTATATGTCCAAAAGGTCTTTCTGTCTTTGTTTCCTTCTTTATGTCAAAGGAGTCTTTTTTCCTCTGTTTCCTTCTTTATGTCCAAAGGTCTTTCTCTTTTTCTTCTTTATGTCAAAGGTCTTTCTCTTTTCTTTCTTTTATGTGAAAAGGTCTTTCTCTTTTCCTTCTTTATGTCAAAAGGTCTTTTCTTTTCCTCTTGTCAAAGGTTTTCTTTCTTTCTTTCCCTTCTTTTAGCCAAAGGTATTTTCTAAATTTGGCTTCTTTATGTCAAAGTTCTTTTTCTTTCTTCTTTATGTTCAAAAGTCCTTCTAAATTTCTTCTTTATGGTCCAAAGGTTTTCTTCTTTATTTTCCCTTCTTTAGTCAAAGGTCTTTCTCTTTTCTTTCTTTTATGCCAAAGGTCTTTCCTTTCCTTTTTTTTCGTTTCGTCAAAGGTGCTTTCTTCCGTTTTCTTCTTTATGCCAAAGGTCTTTCTCTTTTTTTCTTTAGTCAAAGGTCTTTCTTCTTTTGTTCTTATGTCAAAGGTCTTTCCTTTTCTTTTTTCTTATTTGATAAAAGGTCTTTAATCTTTCTTTCTTTATGTCAAGGTTTCCTTTCTTTCTTTCCTTCTTTATGTCAAAGGTTTTTCTCTTTTCCGTCTTTAGTCAAGGTTCTTTTCTCTTTCCTTCTTTTTAGTCAAAGGTCTTTCTATTTTCTTCTTTATGTCAAAGATCTTTCTTTTTTCTTCTTTAGTCAAAGGTCTTTCTCTTTTCTTATTTATGTCAAAGGTCTTCTTCCTTTCTTTTCTTTAGTCAAAGGGTCTTTCTCTTTCCTTCTTTAGGTCAAGGTCTTTCTCTTTTTCTCCTTTAGTCAAAGGTCTTTCTCTTTTCTTCTGTAGTCAAAGGTCTTTTTTCTCTTTTCTTCTTTAGTCAAAGGTATTTCTATTTCTTCTTAGTCAAAAGGGTCTTTCTCTTTTCTTCTTTTAGTCAAGGTATTTCTCTTTTCTTCTATAGTCAAAGGGTATTTCTCTTTTCTTCTTTAGTCAAAGGGTCTTTCTCTTTTCTTCTTATTTGTCAAAGGTCTTTCTCCTTTTCTTCTTTAGTCAAAGTCGTTTCTCTTTTCTTTTTTCTTTAGTCAAAGGTATTTTTCTTTTCTTCTTTAGTCAAAGGTATTTTTCTTTCCTTCTTTAGTCAAAGGTATTTTTCTTTCCTTCTTTAGTCAAAGGTCTTTCTCTTTTTCTTTTCTTTAGTCAAAGGTCTTTTCTCTTTTCTTCTTTAGTCAAAGGTCTTTCTCTTTTCTTTCTTTAGCAAGGTATTTCGCTTTTCTTCTTTAGTCAAAAGTGTTTCTCTTTTCATCTTTAGTCAAAGGTCTTTCTCTTTTCTTCTTTATGTCAAAGGTCTTTCTCTTTTCTTCTTTAGTCAAAAGGTCTTTCCATTTTCCTTCTTTAGTCAAAGGTATTTCTCTTTTCTTCTTTACTCAAAGGTCTTATATTTTCTTCTTTAGTCAAATGTCTTTCTCTTTTCTTCTTTAGTCAAGATCTTTCTATTTTCTTCTTCAGTTCATAGTCTTTTTCTTTTCATCTTTAGTTGAAGGTATTTATCTTTTCTTCTTCAGTCAAAGGTCTTTCTATTTTCCTCTTTAGTCAAAGGTCTTTCTCTTTTCATCTTTAATCAAAGGTCTTTCTCTTTTCATCTTTAGACAAAGGTCTTTCTCTTTCCTTCTTTATGTCAAAGGTCTTTCTCTTTTTTTGTTTAGTCAAAGGTATTTTTCTTTTCTTCTTTAGTCAAAGGTATTTTTCTTTCCTTCTTTAGTCAAAGGTCTTTCTCTTTTCTTTATTAGTCAAAGGTCTTTCTCTTTTTTTTATTAGTCAAAGGTCTTTCTTTTTCTTCTTTAGTCAAAGGTCTTTCTCTTTTCCTCTTTAATCAAAGGTCTTTCTCTTTTCTTCTTTAGTCACAGGTCTTTCTCTTGTCTTCTTTAGTCAAAGGTCTTTCTCTTTCTTTATTAGTCAAAGGTCTTTCTCTTTTCTTCCTTATGTCAAAGGTCTTTCTCTTTTCTTCTTTATGTCAAAGGTCTTTCTCTTTTCTTCTCTATGTCAAAGGTGTTTTTCTTTTCTTCTTTAGTCAAACGTCTTTCGATTTTCTTTTTTTGTGAAAGTCTTTCTCTTTTCTTCTTTATGTTAAAGGTCTTTCTCTTTTCTTCTTTATGTCGAAGGTCTTTCTCTTTTTTTCTTTATGTCAAAGGTCTTTCTCTTTTCTTCTTTAGTCAAAGGTGTTTTTTTTCTTCTTTAGTCAAAGGTCTTTCGATTTTCTTTTTTAGTGAAAGGTCTTTTTCTTTCCTTCTTTAGTCAAAGGTCTTTCTTTTCCGTTCTTTAGTGAATGGTATTTCTATTTTCTTCTTTGCTCAAAGATATTTCTATTTTCTTCTTTAGTCAAAGGTATTTCTATTTTCTTCTTTAGTCCAAATGTCTTCCTCTTTCTTTCATTAGTCAAAGGTATTTCTCTTGTCTTCTTTAGTCAAAGGTGTTCTATTTTGTTCTTTAGTCAAAGGTATTTCTCTGTCTTCTTTAGTCAAAGGTCTTTCTCTTTTCTTCTTTAGTCAAAGGCATTTCTGTTTTCTTCTTTAGTCATAGGTCTTTCTATTTTTCTTCTTTAGTCAAAAGTATTTCTCTTTTCTTCTTTAGTCAAAAGTCTTTCTCTTTTCTTCTTTAGTCAAAGGTATTTCTCTTTTCTTCTTTAGTCAAAGGTATTTCTCTTTTCTTCTTTAGTCAAAGGTCTTTTTCTTTCCTTCTTTAGTCAAAGGTCTTTCTCTTCCTTCTTTAGTCATAGGTCTTTCTATTTTCTTCTTTAGTCAAAGTTTTTTTTCTTTTCTTCTTTAGTCAAAGGTTTTTCTCTATTTTCTTTAGTCAAAGGTATTTCTATTTTCTTCTTTAGTCAAAGGTCTTTCTATTTTCTTCTTTAGTCATAGGTGTTTTTTTCTTTCTTTTTAGTTAAAGGTTCTTTCTATTTCCTCATTTTTTTCTTTTTTTTTATGCTGCCGATTCCTGAGCAAAATTCGCGAATTTTTGAGGAATAATCATTCGCGATTTTTTGAAGGAGGAAAGACATTTTTCCGCGATTTTGTTGTTTCTTCCTTCTTTGATCAAAGGTTGTTGTTTTTCCTTTCCTTCCTCCTCCTTCAAAGGTGTTGTTTCCGCAAAAATCGCGAATTATTCCTTCAAAATTCGCGAATTTCGCGCAAAAATAGGAAGCCAAAAAAAAAAAAAAAAAAATCGCGGGAAAACAAAAATTTCCGAAAAACGCGAAAATAGTTGGAAAAGCTAAGAAAAACGTCAAAATCTCAGGGAAAAGAAAGAAAGAAAAAAAAAAACGCCAAAAACGCCGGGGAAAAAAATTTGGGAAAAAAATCGTCATCGGCGTTTTTCAGAAATTTTCGCGATTTTCGCGGAAATCGGCGGCAAAAAAAGTCGGAAACGTCAAAAAGCTTCGATTTTAGTGTTTTTTCCGGCGTTTTTCGACGCTTCGCGCCGAAAAACGCCTGAAAAAACCCGAAAATCGCGAAAATCGTCAGTAAAAAACGTCAAAAACGGCGATTTTCGGGGATTTTTCGACGTTTTTTCGGAGCTTCGCGCCGAAAAACGTCGAAAAATCCCCGAGACTCGCGAAAATCGTCGGAAAAAAAGTGAAAAAACGGCGAGTTTCGGGGATTTTTCGCCGTTTTTTCGGCGCGAAGCGCCGAAAAAACGGCGAAAAATCTCGGAAAATCGCTGTTTTTGACGTTTTTTCGGAGATTTTTCGGCGTTTTTTGGCGCGAAGCGCCGAAAAACGTCGAAAATTCTCCGGAAAAACGCCGCCGCTCTTTTTTATTTCGCGAGATTTTAGCGTTTTCTTCTTTCTTTTCCGCGATTTTCGCGATTTTCGGAGATTTTTCGGCGATTTTTCGGAGATTTTTTTCCTGCAATTTTTTGCGTTCTCAGAAAAATTTTCTGCGATTTTCGCGTTTTTCGGAGATTTTTCCGGCGATTTTCGGAGATTTTCCAAAATTCCCGAGATTTTTCGAGAATTTATCGGCAATTTTCGCGAAATTCGCGAATTCTTCAGGAATAATTATTCGCGATTTTTGAAGGAGGATACGCATTTTTCCGCGAATTTTGTTGTTTCTTCCTTCTTTTATCAAAGGTTGTTT
Organism: Macrobrachium nipponense; assembly: GCF_015104395.2. Lineage (NCBI taxonomy): Eukaryota > Metazoa > Arthropoda > Malacostraca > Decapoda > Palaemonidae > Macrobrachium > Macrobrachium nipponense. Next base: position 21,358,486 of record NC_087223.1, on the reverse strand, counting down.
TTCCTTTCCTTTCCTCCTTCAAAGGTGTTGTTTCTTCCTTCTTTTACCAAAGGAATTTGTCGAAAAATCTCGAAAAACCGTCGGAAATCGCGACAATTTATCCGAAAAACGCGAAAATCGCGAAAAAATTTCCGAAAAACGCGAAAATCGCTGGAAAAGCTAAGAAAAACGTCAAAATCTCAGGTGAAAAAAAAAAAAAAAATCGTCGGTGGCGTTTTTCAGGAATTTTCGCGATTTTCGCGGAAATCCGCTGCAAAAACGTCGGAAAACGGCAAAAAGCTGCGCTTTTCGGGTTTTTCTCCGAAAAAACCCGAAAATCGCGAAAATCGTCGGAAAAAAAGTGAAAAAAACGGAAAAAAAGTGAAAAAACGAAGAAGAGAGAAAGAGAGAATGAGACAGAAATTGACCCTCCCTACCCCCCTAACCCCCTCTCTCTTTCCCTCGATTTTCCTTCCTCCCTTAAAGAGCCTTTCCTTCCTCCTTCCCTTCCCTTCCCTTCCCAACAGGCACAAAGAGAGAGAGAAAATATATAACGATTTTGACCCATTTCCAGCCAGGAGTTTCGCGATTTTTCGCGATTTTTCGACGTTTTTCCTTATGATTTCTTCCTTCCTTCCTTGAAAAAAAAAAAAAAAAAAAATTAGGGGGGGTCAGTGACCCCACCCCCACACCCCCCCAAACCCTCCTCCTCTGAAAGCTCTTCTGTAATGAGAAAGAGAAAGAAAGAGAAAGAAAGAAAGAAGAAAGGGGAAAGGGGTCACTGGGTTCATCCTATAGCTTAGCCTCTACAACAGGATGAAAACACGATTTCTCTCTCTCTCTCTCTCTGATCTGGGAGGAAGGATACTGACACTCAGTGAGTGAGGAAGGAAAGTTTCTCTTTCTCTCTCTCTTTCTTAACAGATTAAGGCAGGGCTTTGAGGGTGAAGGAGAAGGGGGTAGGGGGTTGGTTTTTTTTTTTTTTATAGCTTTTTTTTCTCTCTCTAAGGGAAAGTTTCATCATATGGAGAAAGCGATTCTGTGAGAGAAATGAGAGAAGGTGATGCCTTAAATGGAAGGGAAAGAAGAGAGAGAGAGGAAGGAGAAGGAAATGAGGAAGGAAATAAGAGAGCGATGAGAGCGAGAGATAGAGAGATAGAAATAGAAGGGAAGGAAATGAAATGAAGGAAAATTTTTTTTTTTTTTTTTTTTGTTTTAAGAGAGCGAGAATGGAGAGAGAGAGAAAAGAGAGAGAGAAACAGAGAATGAAAAAGGGAGAAACGAAGACAGAACAGAGAATGAGACGACAGAAATTGACCCCCCTACCCCCCCTAACCTTTCTTTCCTTCCTCCTTCCCTTCCCTTCCCTTCCCTTCCCAACAAGACAGACAAAGAGAGAGAGACAAAAAATAACGTTTTGCACCCATTTCCAGACTTGATTTTCGCGATTTTCGCGATTTTCCGAGATTTTTCGACGTTTTTCGGCGCGAAGCGCCGAAAAACGGCGGAAAATCTCGGAAAATCGCCGCTTTTGACGTTTTTTGCCGAGAATTTTCGCCGAAAAAACGCCGAAAATTCTCGGCAAAAACGCCGCCGCTCTTTTTTATTTCGCGAGACTTTAGCGTTTTCTTCTTTCTTTTCCGCGATAGTCGCGTTTTTGGAGGAAAATTTTCTGCGATTTCCGCGTTTTTCGGAGGTTTTTTTTCTTGCGATTTTTCGGGCGTTTTTCGGAAATTTTTCTGCAATTTTCGCGTTTTTCGGAGTTTCTCCCCGGCGATTTTCGGAGATTTTCCGAAATTCCTGAGATTTTCGAGAATTTTTCGGCCATTTCCCGCGATTTTCGACAATTCTCGCGAAATTCGCGAATTTCTCAGGAATAATCATTCGCGATTTTGGAAGGAGGATAGACATTTTTCCGCGATTTCTGTTGTTTCTTCCTTCTTGATCAAAGGTTGTTGTTTTTCCTTTCCTTCCTCCTTATTCAAAGGTGTTGTTTCCGCAAAAATCGCGAATTATTCCTTCAAAATTCGCGAATTTCGCGCAGAATCGGAAGCAAAAAAAAAAAAAAAAAAATCGCGGGAAAACAAAAATTTCCGAAAAAACGCGAAAATAGTTGGAAAAGTTAAGAAAAACGTCAAAATCTCAGGGAAAAGAAATAAAAACGCCAAAAACGCCGGAAAAAAATTGGGAAAAAAATCGTCAGCGGCGTTTTTCAGAAATTTTCGCGATTTTCGCGGAAATCGGCGGCAAAAAAGTCGGAAAACGTCAAAAAGCTGCGATTTTCGGGTTTTTTTTTCCGGCGTTTTTCAACGCTTCGCGCCGAAAAACGCCGAAAAAGCCCCCGAAAATCGCGAAAATCGTCGGCAAGAACTTCAAAAAACGGCGATTTTCGGGGATTTTTCGACGTTTTTCACGTCGAAAAAATCCCCGAAAATCGCGAATATCGCGAAAAATCTTGTCTTGAAATGGGTCAAAACATCGTCTTTTTTTTCTTTTTTCTTCTCTGGGGAGTGAGGAAGGAAAATCGTCGGGTCAGGGGGGTGGGGGGGAGGGGGGGTCAATTTCTGTCTGATTCTCTTTTTCTCTCTCATTTTCTCTCTTTCTCATTTTTCTTTCTTTCTCCTTTCTCTCTCTCTCTCTCTCCATTCGAATCATCATCATTCTGATTCCCTTCCTTCCTTCCAAAAGAAAAAAAAAAAAAAAAAAAAAAAAAAAAGGGGGGTCACCGCCCCCCACATCCCCCCCCAAACCTTCCTCTGAAAGCTCTTCTGTAATGAAGAGAAAGAGAGAAAGAAAGAAAGAAAGAAAGAAAGTAAGAAAGGGGTCAGGAGGAGGTTCATATCCTCCTCACTCCTCCTCCCTTCCCCTATACACCTCTAACACGATTTAGTTTCCTTCCTCTTCCTTCCTCTCTGGGAATGAGGAAGCAAAGTTTCTTTCTTTCTTTCTCTCTCTCTCTTTCTTTCTGAAGAGTTTAAGAGGGGGGGTTAGGGTGATGGAATGGGGGTGGGTAGGGGGATGATTTTTTTATTCTTTTTTTCTCTCTCTAAGGGAAAGTTTCATCATATGGGGAAAGTGATTCTGTGAGTGAAAGTGAGAGAAAGTCATGCCTTAAGTGGCGGGAAAGGGGAAAGAGCAGAGAGAGAGAGAGAGGAGGAAAGGATGAGGAAGGACAATTTTTTTTTTTTTTCCTTTTTTTTTAAGAGAGCGAGAATGGAGAGAGAGAGAAAGAGAGAGAGAAACAGAGAATGAAAAAGGGAGAAACGAAGACAGAAACAGAGAATGAGACGACAGAAATTGATCCCCCCTACCCCCCCTAACCTTTCCTTCCTCCTTCCCTTCCCTTCCCTTCCCTTCCCAACAGACACAAAGAGAGAGAGACAAAAAATAACGTTTTGCACCCATTTCCAGACTTGATTTTCGCGATTTTCGCGATTTTCCGAGATTTTTCGACGTTTTTCGGCGCTGGAAAATCTCGGAAAATCGCCGCTTTTGACGTTTTTTACCGAAAATTCTCGGCAAAAACGCCGCCGCTCTTTTTTATTTCGCGAGACTTTAGCGTTTTCTTCTTTCTTTTCCGCGATAGTCGCGTTTTTCGGAAATTTCTGCGATTTCCGCGTTTTTCGGAGGTTTTTTTTCTGCGATTTTCGCGTTTTTCGGATTTTTCTGCAATTTTCGCGTTTTTCCGGAGGTTTCTCCCCGGCGATTTTCGGAGATTTTCCGAAATTCCTGAGATTTTTCGAGAATTTTTCGGCCATTTCCAAAAAAGCGATTTTCGACAATTCTCGCGAAATTCGCGAATTTCTCAGGAATAATCATTCGCGATTTTGGAAGGAGGATAGACATTTTTCCGCGATTTCTGTTGTTTCTTCCTTCTTGATCAAAGGTTGTTGTTTTTCCTTTCCTTCCTCCTTATTCAAAGGTGTTGTTTCCGCAAAAATCGCGAATTATTCCTTCAAAATTCGCGAATTTCGCGCAGAAATCGGAAGCAAAAAAAAAAAAAAAAAAAAATCGCGGGAAAACAAAAATTTCCGAAAAACGCGAAAATAGTTGGAAAAGTTAAGAAAAACGTCAAAATCTCAGGGAAAAGAAATAAAAACGCCAAAAACGCCGGGAAAAAAAAATTGGGAAAAAATCGTCAGCGGCGTTTTTCAGAAATTTTCGCGATTTTTCGCGGAAATCGGCGGCAAAAAAGTCGGAAAACGTTCAAAAGCTGCGATTTTCGGGTTTTTTTTTCCGGCGTTTTTCAACGCTTCGCGCCGAAAAACGCCGAAAAAGCCCCCGAAAATCGCGAAAATCGTCGGCAAGAACTTCAAAAAACGGCGATTTTCGGGGCGGAATTTTTCGACGTTTTCACGTTCGAAAAATCCCCCGAAAATCGCGAATATCGCGAAAATCTTGTCTTGAAATGGGTCAAAATCGTCTTTTTTTTCTTTTTCTTTCTCTGGGGAGTGAGGAAGGAAAATCGTCGGGTCAGGGGGGGTAGGGGGGGTCAATTTCTGTCTGATTCTCTTTTTCTCTCTCATTTTCTCTCTTTCTCATTCTTTCTTTCTCCCTTTCTCTCTCTCTCTCTCTCCTCCATTCGAATCATCATCATTCTGATTCCCTTCCTTCCTTCCAAAAGAAACAAAAAAAAAAAAAAAAAAAAAAAAAAGGGGGGTCACCGCCCCACATCCCCCCCCCAAACCTTCCTCTGAAAGCTCTTCTGTAATGAAGAGAAAGAGAGAAAGAAAGAAAGAAAGAAAGAAAGTAAGAAAGGGGTCAGGAGGAGGTTCATATCCCTCTCACTCCTCCTCCCTTCCCCTATACACCTCTAACACGATTTAGTTTCCTTCCTCTTCCTTCCTCTCTGGGAATGAGGAAGCAAAGTTTCTTTCTTTCTTTCTCTCTCTCTCTTTCTTTCTGAAGAGTTTAAGAGGGGGGGTTAGGGGTGATGGAATGGGGGTAGGGGGATGATTTTTTTTATTCTTTTTTTCTCTCTCTAAGGGAAAGTTTCCATCATATGGGGAAAGTGATTCTGTGAGTGAAAGTGAGAGAAAGTCATGCCTTAAGTGGAAGGGAAAAGAGAGAGAGAGAGAGAGGAGGAAGGATGAGGAAGGACAATTTTTTTTTTTTTTTTCCTTTTTTTTAAGAGAGCGAGAATGGAGAGAGAGAGAAAGAGAGAGAGAAACAGAGAATGAAAAAGGGAGAAACGAAGACAGAAACAGAGATGAGACGACAGAAATTGACCCCCCCTACCCCCCTAACCTTTCCTTCCTCCTTCCCTCCCTTCCCTTCCCTTCCCAACAGACACAAAGAGAGAGAGACAAAAAATAACGTTTTGCACCCATTTCCAGACTTGATTTTCGCGATTTTCGCGATTTTCCGAGATTTTTCGACGTTTTTCGGCGCTGGAAAATCTCGGAAAATCGCCGCTTTTGACGTTTTTATCGAAAATTCTCGGCAAAAACGCCGCCGCTCTTTTTTATTTCGCGAGACTTTAGCGTTTTTCTTCTTTCTTTTCCGCGATAGTCGCGTTTTTCGGCAAAATTTTTCTGCGATTTCCGCGTTTTTCTTTTTCGGAGGTTTTTTTCTGCGATTTTCGCGTTTTTCGGAAATTTTTCTGCAATTTTCGCGTTTTTCGGAGGTTTCTACCGGCGATTTTTCGGAGATTTTCCGAAATTCCTGAGATTTTTCGAGAATTTTTCGGCCATTTCCGCGATTTTCGACAATTCTCGCGAAATTCGCGAATTTCTCAGGAATAATCATTCGCGATTTTGGAAGGAGGATAGACATTTTTCCGCGATTTCTGTTGTTTCTTCTTCTTTGATCAAAGGTTGTTGTTTTTCCTTTCCTTCCTTCCTCCTTCAAAGGTGTTGTTTCCGCAAAAATCGCGAATTATTCCTTCAAAATTCGCGAATTTCGCGCAGAAATCGGAAGCAAAAAGAAGAAAAAAAAAAAAATCGCGGGAAAACAAAAATTTCCGAAAAACGCGAAAATAGTTGGAAAAGCTAAGAAAACGTCAAAATCTCAGGGAAAAGAAGAAAAAAACGCCAAAAACGCCGGGAAAAAAAATTGGGAAAAAAATCGTCAGAGGCGTTTTCAGAAATTTTCGCGATTTTCGCGGAAATCGGCGGCAAAAAACGTCGGAAAACGTCAAAAAGCTGCGATTTTCGTTTTTTTTTCCGGCGTTTTCGACGCTTCGCGCCGAAAAAACGCCGAAAAAAAAACCCCGAAAATCGCGAAAATCGTCGGCAAGAACTTCAAAAAGCTGCGATTTTCGAGTTTTTTCCCGGCGTTTTTCGACGCTTCGCGCCGAAAAACGCCGAAAAAAACCCCGAAAATCGCAAAAATCGTCGGCAAGAACTTCAAAAAACGGCGATTTTCGGGAATTTTTTGTTTCGACGTTTTTCGACGTGAAGCGCCGAAAAACGTCGAAAAATCCCCGAAAATCGCGAAAATGCGAAAAAAAAATCTTGCTTAAAATGACTTGTCTTGAAATGGGTCCAAATCGTCTTTTTTTTCTTTCTTCTCTGGGGAAGGGAGTGAGGAAGGAAAGGTCTTGTAAGGGAGGAAGGGAAACCGTCGGAAAGAGAGAAGAGGGGTCAGGGGGGGTAGGGGGGGGTCAATTTCTGTCTGATTCTCTTTTTCTCTGCTCAGTTTCTCTCTTCTCATTCTTTCTTTCTCTCTTTCTCCCCCCTCCCTCCCTTTCTTTCTCTCTTTCTCTCCCTCCCTCTTTCCATTCTCGCTCCCTTAAAAAAAAAAAAAAAAAAAAAAAAAAAAATTTTCCTTTTCCTTCCTCCTCCTCTCTCTCTCTCTCTCTCTCTCTCTCTCTCTCTCTCTCTCTCTCTCTCTCTCTCTCTTTCCCTTCCATTAAACATCTCATATTCTCCCATTCCCTCTCTCTCTCTCTCTATCCCTCCATTCGAATCATCATCCTTATGATTTCCTTCCTTCCTTGAAGAAAAAAAAAAAAAAAAAAAAATTAGGGGGGGTCACCCCACCCCCACATCCCCCCCCAAACCTTCCTCTTCCTCTGAAAGCCCTTATGTAATGAAGAGAAAGAGAAGAGAAAGAGAAAGAGAAAGAAGGAAAGATCAAACACAGATAGGGGTCATCAAGAGGTTCATCCTTCCTCCTCCTTCCCTAACCTATAACAGGGTATAATAAATAGCTGTAGTCACAACAGGATGAAACACGATTTGGTTTCCTTCCTTCCTCTTCCTTCCTCTTCCTCTTCCTTCCTCTTCTCTCTTGGGAGTGAGGAAGGATAGTTTCTTTCTTCTTTCTCTTTCTCTCTCTGAAGAGTTTTAAGGGAGGGTTTGGGGTGAAGGAAGGGGGGTAGGGGCTTGATTTTTTTTATCTTTTTTTTCTCTACTAGAGGGAAAGTTTCATCATATGGAGAAAGGCATTCTGTGAGAGAGAGTGAGTGATGCCTTAAGTGGAAGTGAGAGAGAGAGAGAGAGGAGGAAGGTGATGAGTGGAGAAGGAAAATTTTTTTTTTTTTTTTTTTTTTTTGTTTTTTTTTTTTATTTTTGAAGGATTTTTTTTTTTTTTTTTTTTTTTTTTAGAGAGCGAGAATGGAGAGAGAGAGAGAGAGAAAGAGAGAGAGAAAGGGAGAGAGAAAGGGAGAATGAAAAAGGGAGAAACGAACAGAGAAAGAGAGAATGAGACATAAATTGACCCCCCCTAACCCCCCTGACCCGACGATTTTCCTTCCTCCCTCCCTTACAAGAAAGACCTTTCCTTCCTCCTTCCTCCTTCCCTTCCCAACCGAGAGAGAGAAAGAGACAAAAAGAAAACTAACGATTTTGACCCATTTCCATCCAGGATTTTCGCGATTTTCGCGATTTTTCGACGTTTTTTCGGCGCGAAGCGCCGGAAAACGGCGAAAAATCGCCGTTTTTGACGTTTTTCCCGAGAATTTTCGGCGTTTTTCGGCGCGAAGCGTCGAAAAAAACGCCGAAAAATTCTCCGAAAAAAACGAAAAAAAACCGCCGCGTCTGTTTTACTTCGCGAGATTTTAGCGTTTTCTTCTTTCTTTTCCGCGATTTTCGGAGATTTTTTCCTTTTCCCGGAGATTTTGACGTTTTTCTTAGATTTGTCGGCGATTTTCGCGTTTTTTCGAAGATTTTTTCCGGCGATTTTCGCGTTTTTCGGAAAGTCTTCTGCGATTTCCGAGTTTTTCGAAAAATTTTCTGCAATTTTCGCGTTATTCCGAAAATTTTCTGCGATTTTCGCGTTTTTATGAGATTTTTTCCCGGTGATTTTCGGAGATTTGTCCAAAATTCCTGAGATTTTTCGAGAATTTTTCGGCCATTTCCCGCGATTTCCGACAATTCTCGCGAAATTCGCGAATTTCTCAGGAATAATCATTCGCGATTTTGGAAGGAGGAAAGACATTTTTTCCGCGATTTTTGTTGTTTCCTCCTTCTTTTATCAAAGGTTGTTTTTCCTTTCCTTCCTCCGCCTTCAAAGGTGTTGTTTCCTTCTTTTTTTTACCAAAGGAATTTTTCGAAAAACCGTCGAAAATCACGAAAAATTTTCCGGAAAACGCGAAAATCAGCGTAAAAATCTAGGAAAACTGCTAAAAATCTCCGAAAGACGGCAAATTCGCAGGGGGTAAAAAAGAAAATCGGCTAAAACGTCGAAAAACTTCAAAATGTAGAAAAAAAAAACGGCGATTTTCGCGATTTTTCGGTTGTTTTAGCGAAGGAAAACGCGAAAATCGTTGGTAAAAATGTGAAAAACGTCAAAAATGTCAAAGAAGAACGGTGATTTTGGGGTTTTTTTTCGTCGTTTTTCGGAAGAAAGAAACCCCGAAATCGCGAGAATCGTCGGCCAAAACGTCGAAAAACGTCGAAAAATCCCCGAAAATCGCGAAAATCCTGTCTGGAGACGGGTCAAAAAATCGTCATTTTTGTCTCTCTCGGGAAGGAGGAAGGAAAACCGTCGGAAAGGGGGTATAGGGGGGGTCAATTTCTGTCTCTCTCTCTCTTTCTCTCTTAATTTCTCTATCTCTCATTCTCTCTCTTTCTCTCTCTCTCTTTCCATTCTCGCTCCCTTAAAAAAAAAAAAAAAAAAATTTTCCCTTCCTCCTTCCTTCCTCTCTCTCTCTCATCTCTCTTTCCATTCCTTTAAACCTCTCATTTCTCCCATTCTCTCTCTCTCTCTCCATTCGAATCATCATCATTCTGATTCCCTTCCTTCCTTGAAGAAAAAAAAAAAAAAAAAAAAAAAGGGGGGGGTCACCCCACCCCCAAATTCCCCCCAAAGCCTCCTCCTCCTCTGAAAGCCCTTATGTAATGAAGAGAAAGAGAAGAGAAGGAGAAAAGAAAGAAGGAAAGATCAAACACAGAAAGGGGTCATCAAGAGGTTCATCCTTCCTCCTCCTTCCCTAACCTATAACAGGGTATAATAAATAGCTGTAGTCACAACAGGATGAAACACGATTTGGTTTCCTTCTTCCTCCCTCTTCTCTCTTGGGAGTGAGGAGGAAGCAAAGTTTCTTTCTTTCTTTCTCTCTCTCTGAAGAGATTAAGGGGGGTTTGAGGCTGAAGGAGAAGGGGGTGGGGGATGATTTTTTTATAGCATTTTTTTCTCTCTAGGAGAGAGAGAGATTCATCATTTGGAGAAAGCGATTCTGGGAGAGAAAGAAAGTGAGTGAAAGTGATGCCTTAAATGGGAGGGAAAGAGAGAGAGAGAGGAGGAAGGAAGGAGGAAGGAAAAATTTTTTTTTTTTTTTTTAAGAGAGCGAGAATGGAGAGAGAGAGAGAGAGAGAAAGGGAGAATGAAAAAGGGAGAAACGAAGACAGAAAGAGAGAATGAGACGACAGAAATTGACCTCCCCTACCCCCCCTAACCTTTCCGACGATTTAATAGCCCTTTCCTTCCTCCCTAACTTTCCTTCCTCCATTCCCTTCCCTTCCCTTCCCTTCCCTTCCCTTCCCTTCCCTTCCCAACAGACAGAAAGAGACAGAGAAAAAAAAATAACGATTTGACCCATTTCCAGGCAGGATTTTCGCGATTTTTCGCGATTTCCCGAGATTTTTCGACGTTTTTCGGGAAAACGGCGAAAAATCTCGGAAATCGCCGCTTTTGACGTTTTTTCCGAAAACGCCGAAAATTCGAAAATTCTCCGAAAAAACGCCGCCGCTCTTTTTTATTTCGCGAGATTTTTGCGTTTTCTTCTTTCTTTTCCGCGATTTTCGCGTTTTTCGGAAAATTTTCTGCGATTTCCGCGGTTTTGAGAGATTTTTTTCTGCAATTTTCGCGTTTTTTTCGGAAATTTTTCTGCGAGTTTCCGCGTTTTTCGGAAAGTTTTTCCGGCGATTTTCGGAGATTTTCCAAAATTCCGGATATTTTTCGAGAATTTTTCGGCAATTTCCCGCGATTCTCGACAATTCTCGCGAAATTCCCGAATTTCTCAGGAATAATCATTCGCGATTTTGGAAGGAGGAAAGACATTTTTCCGCAATTTTTGTTGTTTCCTTCTTTTATCAAAGGTTGGTTTTCCTTTCTTTTCCTCCTTCAAAGGTGTTGTTTCCTTCTTTTACCCAAAGGAATTTTCGAAAAATCTCGAAAAACCGTCGAAAATCGCGAAAAATTTTCCGAAAACGCGAAAATCGCGAGAAAAAAAATTCCGAAAAACGCGAAAATCAGCGGAAAATCTCTGAAAAACTGTCAAAATCTCCGAAAGACGGCAAATTCGCCGGGGGGAAAAAAAGAAAATCGGCTAAAACGTCGAAAAACTTCTTCAAAAATGTCAAAAAAAAAGCCAGCGATTTTCGTGTTTTTTCTCGAAAAAAACCCAAAAATCGCGGAAATCGTTAGTAAAACGTCGAAAAATGTCAAAGAAGAACGGCGATTTTCGGGTTTTACGTCGAAAAGAACCCGAAAATCGCGAGAATCGTCGGCAAAAAACGTCGAAAAACGTCAAAAAAAGGCGAAAATCCTGTCTTGAAACGGGTCCAAATCGTCCTTTTTTCTCTTTCTCTCGGGAATGAGGAAGGAAAGGGTAAGTAAGGGAGGAAGGAAAACCGTCGGAAAGGGGGGGTTAGGGGGGTCAGGGGGGGGTGGGGGGGTAGGGGGGTCAATTTCGGTCTCTTTCTCTCTCATTTTCTCTCTTTTTCATTCTCTCTTTCTCTCTTTCTCTCTCTCTCTCTCTCTCCATTCTGGCTCTCTTAAAAAAAAAAAAAAAAAAAATTTTCCATTCCTTCCTTCCTTCCTCTCTCTCTTCTCATCTCTCTTTCACTTCCTTTAAACCTCTCATTTCTCTCCATTCCCTCTCTCTCTCCCTATCTCTCCATTCAAATCACCATTCTGATTTCTTTCCTCCTTCCTGAAAAAAAAAAAAAAAAAAAAAAATGGGGAAAAAAAAACCCCCCCCATTAGGGGGGGTCACCCCACCCCACATCCCCCAAAGCCTCCTCCTCCTCTGAAAGCCCTTATGTAATGAGAAAGAGAAAGAGAAAGAAAGAAAGAAAGAAGGAAAGATCGAACACAGATAGGGGTCATCAAGAGGTTCATCCTTCCTCCTCCTTCCTCCCTAACCTATAACAGGGTATAGATAGCTGTAGTCACAACAGGCTGTAACATGATTTGGCTTTGCTTCCTCTTCTCTTCTCTCTTGGGAGTGAGGAGGAAGCAAAGTTTCTTTCTTCTTTCTTTCTCTCTCTCTCTGAAGAGTTTTAAGAGGGGGGTTTGAGGCTGAAGGAATGGGGGGAGGGGAATAATTTTTTTATTTTTTTTGTTCTTTTTTTGCTCTTTAGATGGAAAGATTCATCATATGGAGAGAGTGATTCTGTGAGAGAAAGTGAGAAGAATGTGATGCCTTAAGTGGAAGGGAAAGAGAGAGAGAGAGAGAGGAGGGAAGGAGGAAAGGAAATGAGGAAGGAAAATTTTTTTTTTTTTTTTTTTTTTTTTTAGTTTTTTTTTTTTTTTTTTTTTTAGGAGAGCGAGAATGGAGAGAGAGAGAGAGAGAGAGAAAGAGAGAATGAGAAAGAGAGAAACGAACACGAAAGAGAGAATGAGACGACAGAAATTGACCACCTCCCCTACCCCCCTTCCGGACGATTTAATACCCCTTCCTTCCTCCTAACTTTCCTTCCTCCTTCCCTCCCTCCCTTCCATCCCTCCCTTCCTTCCCTTCCCTTCCCTTCCCAACAGACACAAAGAGACCGAGAGAAAAAAATAACGATTTTGACCCATTTCCAGGCAGGATTTTCGCGATTTTCGCGATTTTTCGAGATTTTTCGACGTTTTTCGGCGCGAAGCGGCGGAAAACGCCGAAAAAATCTCGAAAAATCGCCGTTTTTGACGTTTTTTCGGAGAATTTTCGGCGTTTTTTGGCGCGAAGCGCCGAAAAACGTCGAAAATTCTCCGAAAAAAACGCGCCGCTCTTTTTTATTTCGCGAGATTTTAGCGTTTTCTTCTTTCTTTTCCGCGATTTTTTTCGCGATTTTCGGAGATTTTTCGGCGATTTTTGCGTTTTTCGGAGATTTTTTCCGGCAATTTTCGCGTCTTTCGGAAAAATTTTGTGCGATTTTCGCGTTTTTTCGGAGATTTTTTCCGGCGAATTTTCGGATATTTTCCAAAATTCCTGAGATTTTTCGAGAATTTTCGGCAATTTTCGCGAAATTCGCGAATTTCTCAGGAATAATAATCATTCGCGATTTTGGAAGGAGGAAAGACATTTTTTTCCGCGATTTCTGTTGTTTCTTCCTTCTTTGATCAAAGGTTGTTGTTTTTCCTTTCCTTCCTTCCTCCTTCAAAGGTGTTGTTTCCGCAAAAATCGCGAATTATTCCTTCAAAATTCGCGAATTTCGCGCAGAAATCGGAAGCAAAAAGAAAAAAAAAAGAAAAATCGTCGCGGAAAACAAAATTTCCGAAAAACGCGAAAAATAGTTGGAAAAGCTAAGAAAAACGTCAAAATCTCAGGGAAAAGAAGAAAAAAACGCCAAAACCGCGGGAAAAAAAATTGGGAAAAAAATCGTCAGAGGCGTTTTTCAGGAATTTTCGCGATTTTCGCGGAAATCGGCGGCAAAACGTCAAAAAGCTGCGATTTTCGGGGTTTTTTTTCGGCGTTTTTCGACGCTTCGCGCCGAAAAAACGCCGAAAAAACCCCGAAAATCGCGAAAAATCGTCGGCAAGAACTTCAAAAAAACGGCGATTTTCGGGAATTTTTCGACGCTTTTCGGCGCTTCGCGCCGAAAAACGTCGAAAAATCCCCGAAAATCGCGAAAATCGCGAAAATCTTGTCTTGAAGTGGGTCCAAATCGTCTTTTTTTTTTTTTTTCTCTCTCTGGGAAGGGTTAGGGAGTGAGGAACAGGAAAGGCTAAGTAAGGGGAGGAAGGAAAACCGTCGGAAAGAGGGGTCAATTTCTGTCTGATTCTCTTTTTCTCTCTCATTTTCTCTCTCTTTCATTCTTTCTTTCTCTCTCTCTCTCTCTCTCTCTCCATTCTCGCTCCTTAAAAAAAAAAAAAAAAAAAAAATTTCCGTTCCTCCTTCCTTCCTCCTCTCTCTCTCTCCTCTTTCTTTCACTCCCAAGTTAAACCTCTCATATTCTCCCACTCTCTCTCTCTCTCTCTCTCTCTCCATTCTTATCATCATCATTCTGATTTCCTCCGTTCCTTCCTTGAAAAAAAAAAAAAAAAAAAGAATTGGGGGGGTCACCCCCCACCCCCACATCCCCCCAAACCCCTCCTTCTCTGAAAGCCTTATGTAATGAGAAGAGAAAGAGAAAGAAAGAATGAAAGAAGGAAAGAGTCAAAGACAGGGGTCATCAAGTACAATATCCTTCCTCTTCCTTCCTTCCTCCCTATAACAGGCTCTAACACGATTTCTGTCTCTCTCTCGGAGCTAAAAGAAGGGAAGGAGGAGGAAGGATGACGACACTCACTGAGTGAGGAAGGAAAGTTTCTTTCTTTCTCTCTCTCTCCTTCTCTTTCTCTGAAGAGTTTTAAGGGGGGGTTTGGGAGTGAAGGAAGGGGGGGAGGGGTCTGATTTTTTTTATTCTTTTTTTCTCTACTAGAGGGAAAGTTTCATCATAGGGAGAGAGTGATTCTGTGAGAGAAAGTGAGTGAATGTGATGCCTTAAGTCAAGGTGAAAGAGAGAGAGAGAGAGAGAGAGGAGGAAGGAAATGAGAAGGAAAATTTTTTTTTTTTTTTTTTTTTTTTTAGAGAGCGAGAACGAACAGGGAGAGAGAGAGAGAGAAAGAGAGAAACAGGAGAATGAAAAAGAGAGAAACGAAGACAGAAAGAGAGAATGAGAAATTTGACCCCCCCTCCCCCCCTAACCCCCTCTATCCAACGATTTTCCCTACCTATAAGGCCTTTCCTTCCTCCTTCCTCCCTCCCTCCCTCCTTCATTCCCGAGAAAGAGAAAAAAAGGACGATTTGGACCCATTTCCAGACAAGATTTCCGCGATTTTCGCGATTTTTCCGGCCGAAAAACGTCGAAAAATCTCGGAAAATCGCAGTTTTTGACGAAAAAACGCCGAAAATTCTCCGAAAAAACGCCGCGCGCTCTTTTTTATTTCGCGAGATTTTATCGTTTTCTTCTTTCTTTTCCGCGATTTTTGCGTTTTTCGGAGATTTTTCGGGCAATTTTCGCGTTTTCGGAGATTTTTTTCTGCGATTTCGCGTTTTCGGAAATTTTTCTGCAATTTTCGCGTTTTTTCGGAGATTTTTTCCGGCGGTTTTCGGAGATTTTCCGAAATTCCTGAGATTTCTCGAGAATTTTTCGGCAATTTCCCGCGGTTTTCGACAACTTTCGCGAAATTCGCGAATTTCTCAGGAATAATCATTCGCGATTTTGGAAGGAGGAAAGACATTTTCCGCGATTTTGTTGTTTCTTCCTTCTTTGATCAAAAGGTTGTTGTTGTTTTTCTCTTTCCTTCCTTCCTCCTTCAAAGGTTGTTTGTGTTTTTCTTCCTTCTTTTGTTACCAAAGGAATTTTTTCGAAAAAATCTCGAAAAACCGTCGAAAATCGCGAAAATTTATCCGAAAACCGTGAAAATTGCGGAAAAAAAAATTCCGAAAAACGCGAAAATCAGCGAAAAAAAAATCTCGGAAAACTGTCAAAAATCTCCGAAAGACGGCAAATTCGCCCGGGGAAAAAAAACGAAAATCGTCGGTAAAAACGTCGAAAACGTCAAAAATGTCAAAAACAACGGCGATTTTTGGTTTTTTTCGCGAAAAAAAAAACACGAAAAAATCGCGAAAATCGCGAAAATCGTTGGTAAAAACGTCGAAAAAACCCGAAAATCGCGAGAATCGTCGGCAAAAACCCGTCGAAAAAAACGTCAAAAAATCGCCGAAAATCGCGGAAAATCTTGTCTTGAAATGGGTCCAAAATCGTCATTTTTTCTCTCTTCTCTCTCTCGGGAAGAAGGAGGAAGGAAAGGCTAAGTAAGTAAGTAAGGGGAGGAAGGAAAATCGTCGGGTCAGGGGGGGTAGGGGGGGTCAATTTCTGTCTCATTCTCTTTTTCTCTCTCATTTTCTCTCTTTCTCATTCTTTCTTTCTCTCTTTCTCATTCTCTCTTTCTCTCCATTCTCGCACTTCTCAAAAAAAAAAAAAAAAAAAAAAAAAATTTTTCCTTCCTCCTTCCTTCTCCTCTCTCTCTCATCTGCTTCATCTCCATTAAAGGTCTCATTTCTCCTTCCTTCTTCACACCTCCCCTCTCTCTCTCCTCATAGGTTCTCTCATCTCCCATTCGAACTCCTCTCTTATCGGATTCCTATGATTCCTTCCTCCCTTCAAAAAAAAAAAAAAAAAAAAAAAAAAATTAAAAAAAAAAAAAGGGGGGGGTAGGGGGGGCCCCACCCCACATCCCCCCCCCACCAAAACCTCCTCCTCCTCTGAAAGCCCTTATGTAATGAGAAGAGAAAGAGAAAGAGAAGAAAGGAAAAAGAAAGACAAAGGGGGGATAGGGGGGGGGTCATCAGGTTCATCCGATCCCTCCTAACCCTAACCCTATATAGCTCTAACCTAAAGGGTATATAGCTGAAACAGGCTCTAACATGATTTGGCTTTGCTTCCTCTTCCCTTCCTCCTCTCTGGGAGTGAGGAAGGAAAGTTTCTTTCTTTCTCTTCTCTCTCTTTCTCTGAAGAGTTTCAAGGGAGGGTTTGGGGCTGAAGGAATGGGGGAGGGGATTGGTTTTTTTATATCTTTTTTTTTTCTCTCTCAGAGAGAAAGTTTCATCATATGGAGAAAGGGATTCTGTGAGAGAGAGTGAGTGAAAGTGATGCCTTAAATGGGAAGGAAAGAGAGAGAGAGAGGAGGAAGGAGGAAGGAAGGAAAATAGGAAAAATTTTTTTTTTTTTTTTTTTTTTAGAGAGCGAGAATGAAAAGAGAGACAGAGAGAGAAACAGAGAATGAAAAAGGGAGAAACGAACCCCAAGACAGAAACAGAGAATGAGACGACATTAATTGACCCCCCCTACCCCCCCTAACCCGACGATTTTCCTTCCTCCTTCCCTTCCCTTCCCTTCCCAACAGACCAGAGAGAGACAGAGAGAGAGAAAATATATAACGATTTTGACCCATTTCCAGCAGGATTTTCGCGATTTTCGCGATTTCGGGTTTCCCGAGATTTTCGACGTTTTTCGGCGCTTCGGCGAAAATCTCGTGAAAATCGCCGTTTTTGACGTTTTTTCGGAGAATTTTCGGCGTTTTTCGGCGCGAAGCGTCGAAAAACGCCGAAAAATTCTCCGAAAAAAAACGCCGCCGCTCTGTTTTATTTCGCGAGATTTTGGCGTTTCTTCTTTCTTTTCCGCGATCTTCGCGATTTTTCGGAGATTTTTCTGCGATTTCCGCGTTTTTGAGAGATTTTTTTCGGCAATTTTCGCGTTTTTCGGAAAAATTTTCTGCGATTTTTGCGTTTTTCGGAGATTTTTTCCGGCGATTTTCGGAGATTTTCCAAAATTCCTGAGCTTTTCCGAGAATTTTTCGACAATTTCCCGCGATTTTCGACAATTCTCGCGAAATTCGCGAATTTCGCTCAGAAATCGGAAGCAAAAAAAAAAAAAATCGAAAATCGCGGGAAAACATTCCGAAAAAGGCGAAAATCGCAGGAAAAGCTAAGAAAAACGTCAAAATCACAGGGAAAAAGAATAAAAAACGCCAAAAACGCCGGGGGAAAATATTGGGAAAAAAAAAATCGTCAGCGGCGTTTTTCAGAAATTTTCGCGATTTTCGCGGAAATCTGCGGCAAAAAAGTCGGAAAACGTCAAGATGCTGCGATTTTCGTGTTTTTTCCCGTCGTTTTTCGACGCTTCGCGCCGAAAAACGCCGGAAAAAACCCGAAAATCGCGAAAATCGTCAGTAGAAAACGTCAAAAAACGGCGATTTTCGGGATTTTTCGACGTTTTTCGGCGCTTCGCGCCGAAAAACGTCGAAAAATCGCCGAAAATCTTGTCTTGAAAATGGGTCCAATCGCTTTTTTTCTTTTTCTTCTCTCTCTGGGGAAGGGAGGGAGTGAGGAAGGAAAGGCTAAGTAAGTAAAGGGGAGGAAGGAAAATCGTTTGGGAATGAAGGGGGTTAGGGGGGGTCCAAATTTCGGAGTCTGATTTCTCTTTTTCTCTCTTCGTTTGTTCTCTCTTTCCTGATTCTTCTCTTTCTTCTCTCTCCCTCCCTCTCCTCCATTTCTTTCGTTTTTCTTTAAAAAAAAAAAAAAAAAAAAAATTTAAAAAAAAAAAAATTTTCCTCCTCCTTCCTCCTCTCCTTCCTCCTCTCTCTCTTCTTTCCTTTCCCTTTCCTTTAAACCTACTTTTCCCCAATTTATTTTTTTGTCTTCCCATTCCAATTCCCTCTCTCTCTCTCTCTCTCTCTTCCTCCCATTTCGAATCATCATCATTCTGATTCCTTCCTTCCTTCCTTGAAGAAAAAAAAAAAAAAAAAAAAATTAGGGGGGGTCACCTCCCCCCCACATCCCCCCAAACCCTCCTCTTCTTAAAGCCCTTATGTAATGAGAAGAGAAAGAAAGAGAAAGAAAGAAAGAAAGAAAGAAAGATCACAGATATAGAGGTTCATATCCTTCCTCCTCCCTTTGACTACAACAGGATGAAACACGATTTGCTTTCCTTCCTTCCTCTTCCTCCTTCCTCTTCCTCTTCCTTCCTCTTCCTTCCTCTCTGGGGAGGAAGAGGAAGCAAAGTTTTCTCATAAGAGATTAAGAGTTTCAAGGAGGGTTTGGGGCGGGGTGAAGGAAGGGGGGGGGGGGGAGGGGGATGATTTTTTTTTATTCTTTTTTTCTCTACTAGAGAAGAAAGATTCATCATATGGAGAAAGTGATTCTGTGAGAGAAAGTGAGTGAAAGGGATGCCTTTAAGTGAAAGGTGGAAGAGAGAGAAGAGAGGAGGAAGGAAATGAGGAAGGAAAAAAATTTTTTTTTTTTTTTTTTTTTAAGAGAGCGAGAGAGAACGAAAAGAGAGAGGGAGAGAGAGAGAAACAGAGAATGAAAAAGGGAGAAACAAAGAAGAGAAAAAAAGAGAGAATGAGACAGAAATTGACCCCCCCTACCCCCCCTAACCCGACGATTTTCCTTCCTCCCTCCCTTACAAGAAAGACCTTTCCTTCCTCCTTTCCCCTCCTTCCCTTCCCAACAGACACAAAGAGAAAGATACAGAGAGAGAGAGAGAGAGAGAGAGAAAATATATAACGATTTTGACCCATTTCCAGCCAGGATTTTCGCGATTTTCGCGATTTTTTCGCGATTTTGCGCCGTTTCTGACGTTTCTTCGGAGAATTTTCGGCGTTTTTCGGCGCGAAGCGTCGAAAAACGCCGAAAATTCTCCGAAAAAACGCCGCGCTCTGTTTTATTTCGCGAGATTTTGGCGTTTTCTTCTTTCTTTTCCGCGATTTTCGCGTTATTCGGAGATTTTTTCGGGCAATTTCGCGTTTTTCGGAGATTTTTTCTGCGATTTTTGCGTTTTTCGGAAATTTTTCTGCAATTTTCGCGTTTTTCGGAGATTTTTTCCTAGGCGATTTTCGGAGATTTTTTCCGAAATTCCTGAGATTTCTCGAGGAATTTTTCGGCAATTTCCCGCGATTTTCGACAATTCTCGCGAAATTCGCGAATTTCTCAGGAATAATAATAATTCGCGATTTCGGAAGGAGGAAAGACATTTTTCCACGATTTTTGTTGTTTCTTCCTTCTTTGATCCAAGGTTCTTGTTTTTCCTTTCCTTCCTTCCTCCTTCAAAGGTGTTGTTTCCGCAAAAATCGCGAATTATTCCTTCAAAATTCGCGAATTTCGCGCAGAAATCGGAAGCAAAAAAAAAAAAAAATAAAATCGCGGGGAAACAAAAAAAATTTCCGAAAAACGCGAAAATAGTTGGAAAAGCTAAGAAAAACGTCAAAATCTCAGGGAACAGGAAAAAAAAAAAAAAAAAAAAAAACGCCAAAAACCCCGGGGGAAAAATTGGGAAAAAAAATCGTCAGAGGCGTTTTTCAGAAATTTTCGCGATTTTTCGGGCGGAAATCGGCGGCAAAAAGTCTGAAAACGTCAAAAAGCTGGGATTTTCGGGTTTTTTTCCGGCGTTTTCGACGCTTCGCGCCGAAAAACGCCGAAAAAAAACCAAAAATCGCGGAAATCGTCGGTAAAAAACGTCAAAAAACGGCGATTTCGGGGATTTTTCGACGTTTTTCGGCGCTTCGCGCCGAAAAAACGTTCGAAAAAATCCCGAAAATCGCGAAAATCGCGAAAATCTTGTCTTGAAATGGGTCGAAATCGTCTTTTTTTTCTCTTTCTTCTCTCGGGAAGGGAAGGAGGAAGGAGGAAAGGAAAGGCTAAGTAAGTAAGGGGAGGGAGGAAGGAAAACCGTCGGAAAGAGAGAGGGGGTCAGGGGGGGTAGGGGGGGTCAATTTCTGTCTGATTCTCTTTTCTCTCTTGTTTTCATCTCTTTCTTTCATTCATTCTTTCTCTTTCTTTCTCTCTCCATTCTCGCTTCCTTAAAAAAAAAAAAAAAAAACAAAAAAAAAATTTTCCTTCCTCATCCTTCCTCCTTCTCTCTCTCTCTCTCTCTCTCTTTTTCCCTTTCCTTTAAACCTCTCACATTCTCCCATTCTCTCTCTCTCTCTCTCTCCATTCGAATCATCATCATTC